>NC_142530.1:26342964-26370464 GCF_964205215.1 Stylophora pistillata
CTAAGAAACCGATATACATGCACGTATTAGGGTTAATTCTCTGTTTGTGGTGTAATACTTGCTTACTCATATTTTTAGTTACAAAGATGTTATTCAGAGTTGTTAACTTCTTATGTTTACTCATTCTCGGCTGGTTTTGTTTTAGGGGAAGATAACAAAGAAATGTTGGACAATTAATTAAACTAACTGGTCTGTTTATTTTTAAATCTGACATTTCCGCGCCCTAGCAACTAAACGCTTGCTACTGGGAAGGACGTAAACCACTATATTCTGGCAAAATTCTTAGCAATACCTACCTAACAATCATGTGTTGCGATTTTTAAAATCCAAAAATGTAGTGATTTAACACAGCTGTAAATTTAACAGAAAGAACATTTATTTTTCTGATTCCTGAGGGGTTTTTTTTAATAATTTTTTTTATTCGCATAGTCACGAGAAACACACGGGACCAATTTCCAGACCAAACTCTTCTCCAGCATCTCCAACATCATGCACTGCCACGTCGTTAATTGGGAGTCTGTGAGTTTTGGAAGTATTAACCTCCAAGATTGTTCTACGCCATGTACCATCTTTAATCTAAAAGATAAACCGAAGACGAAAACATCGCTAATGGTTCAAATTAGACGAGGGAATCACATGTGATAAACATCTCTGTTTCATAACATCTTTTCAATAATTTCAATTCCACATTGCAATAGATAGACTCTGACATGAAATGACTGAAAGTATAACGCTCATGGAATGTGATTGAGCAGATACAGGAGGAACCGTAAAAGAAACTCAATGTACGCAAACGTAGCGATAGGCGCAAAATTAACGAAAATCTGGCAAACAATACACACAAGTATTTATTATACATTCTTATGGACTAAATAACCTGAAACTGAACGGTGACGAGAAGATGGCAGGTCACGCTTCCCTATGTATTCCATTACGAGTACATGTTCCATTCATTCCTGTCTAGTATTCTCTTAGCTTCCTTTTATGATTGTTTCTATTATCTGCACACATATAGTGGTCGTATGACTAATTAACCTCATACCTTGGGCATTGCAGTCAAAGTGAGGCAGTGAAAGGTAACAAGATATGTCTGAATTAGCTCTTACCTTACATTCGTCAAGAAGTATGGTAGGTTTGTATTTCTTGGTTCCCTGAGCATGAATCTCTATTCCATTTTCTGCTTTAAGCTTTATGGAATATTCATAGTTCCCAGTACTTTGCTTGAACCAGGCAGAGGAGTTTAAACAATGATAGGTGATGATCTGTTTTGCGCGGTTGCTTAGCAGCCGAAGAAATGTCAGTTGAATTGGGTCGCAGTCATAAACAAACTGTAAAAACAAATAGCAATTTATCAACTTCCTCTTCATTGACTGCCCTTGCTGAGTGGCATTGAAAACGTTTTCCTTCATGGAAACAATGAGTAAAATGTTTCTTTGTGCTACAATGACTCGATTCACCGTAAGTATTTTTTCATCAATGTTCAAATAAAGCATTTAAGAGACACCACTTTTATTCAAACCATCGCATGGATGTATTAAAACATTCTTTTATAACCCCTTTCCTGGGTCGCTCTTGACATCAGCACAATAAAATATTTCATCAATTCTGTTTTCTTTTAGGTTCAAGTGCAGAACTATAATTCTCGTTCTTCTGCAACAGAACCGTGTGAGTACGGTGCCTGAGGGCTATTTCGGTCTGGTCCTACATATGTCAGCTTTCATAATAATCACTGCTCTTTTTTAATGCGTGCGTGCAGCACATGGAATGTTCTGCCCATTGAGTTACGCACAAGTCACATCGCCCTAGCCTCATTTAATTGTTCACTTAAATATTACAATAAGGCCCTAGATCTGTACGATGTAGACGAAATCAGAACCTGGAGAAGAGTCTGTCCCAGGTGCAATATAGCGAGGACTCTCCTTTGCCCGCCGTTGTCCAGTTTCTAGCTATTCTGCTTCTTTTTCATTTATTTTAATTTTTTGTTTATAAATGAGTAGCTTCAGTTACTGATTTTTCATTAACGAGGGATCCACTGTAATTGGCTAAGCTGTAGTGGTCTCCCTGCCTAAGATTTCTATGTTTGTAAGTAAGGTATTCGAATTCGGCGAAGCTAAATGAAAAAATAATGGTTTTCTCCAGGACTGCATGGGTTGTATAATAAAAAGAACAACAACAACAAAATAATACAACCCCTGTACCAAACAAATACATAAAAATAATGACCTAAAGAAAGATCCGGTGGTAACTCCCCTACCTGCACAGAAAATAATCTGTGGCCAGCAAAACATGCGAATGAGTGACAATTTTTTGTCGGAATGAGGAAAAGTTAGCGTCAATATCGCATGCTCAGTGAAGCCGTTTGTCTCGCCTTTAGAGACCTTCAGAGTTCGTCGAAAGTGTAAATCAAAGGTTATATGTGTACCTGTGGGAGATCATCAAATTCTTTAGCAAACCACTTGTATCCGTCAGGTCCAAAGAACCATTTCTTGTTTTCAGTCTGTGTCGGAAAAATAACACGGTGTTGCTCATGTAAAACTTGCGACAACCCTTTCTTGCAAACAGACATGTTGATTTTGCTATAAGAAATAAGGAATGTGTAATTCTGTTCTTCATTACCTTGCCCTTTTTTGGGTGAATGCATGTTGCGTTCAAGTGAAAATCGCAATAAACCTGGATTGCATCATCCGCTGGCCCATCGTTGGGATCGATCCAGAAGTGACCTTGGCAAAAAATAAATTCTCTGTCAGATGCTATTACAATTGTGAAGAACAGGGAGAAGCTGCAACATTATTTAAGCACAATAGTTCCCTTTATTTATGAAAAAAATAGGGTGTTGCCTTACCATTAGTAACATTAGGCTCAAGTTGCTTCAGGTCTCGGCATGTCCTGGCTGGGTGGCGCCTGGTACCTAGAAATCGTCTGCAGGTTATTAAGGACTGGACTTGATTGCTTATGGCTTCGATAACTCGACTGTTGACCTGTTGAGAATAAAAATCGACAAGAGAGCATTTACTGGGCGCCAGCCTACATGGTATATAACTACCGTCTAGGGTATTACATTGCGACGGTGATTATAATGTACCAAGCGCCAGCCTACATAGTATATAAGTACCATCTGGAACGTTATATTGTGAATGTAATGTACTAAGCGCCAGCCTACATAGCAGATAGGTACCGTCTGGAATGTTACATTGTGAATATAATGTACCATGCGCCAGCCTACAAGGTAGATAAGTACCGTCTGGAATGTTACATTATGAATATAATGTATCAAGCGCCAGCCTACGTAGTAGATAAGTACCTCCTGGAATGTTACATTGGGATTATAATGTACCAAGCGCCAGCCTATGTCATGTAAAGATTAGTCTGCGAGCCGGCCCTCATTAACAACGCTTCGGGAAGAGTGTTTCTTGCTTCGCGGCCGAAGGCAACGCGCGCCGCCGAGATGTCTGCAAGGGATCTAGTACCTGACGCTCGGTAAACCTCCCTTAAACTCTTCTGAAGTCTTTTCGCGTACGGAAACACTGCTCCTGTAACACTAACTTATGAGGGTCTGGTATTCAAGGATGTAAAATATCCACCCGAGTGCATCATTTTGGCCGGAAAATTTGTCCCGTTTGTCTTAAATCGAAAACAACAACAACAAAAAGAGATCAATTATTCTTATACAATCCCTCTTTGTGGGGGTATGATGAAAACTTAACAAGGTGGTGGGTTTTCACAAGATTGGTGCGTCGCTAAAAAGATAATTATTGAAGCGTTCATTGATAACAATGTCAGAGAAACCTGCCACCTCTTGGAATCGTTTGGAGTCAGTTTCTGGCTTCTGTCGTGGCTGCAAGGAAAATAAAAGGACATTACTTCACTTAAAGACAGACCTTTCAGAGCTATGGATGACGATGAACATAAAGTAATGAAAAAGCGAATATGAAGTTCACATTGGCGCACTTCAAGGAAGTAATATAGTCTTTCGCCATTTTCAAGCTCCCTCTCTTGATGATTTGAGAAAAAAAAACAGGTCAGTGAACAGATTACAAGCTACAGTATTTTGATTTCGGAGCACACGTTGGTTGCAGTCGAGTTAAACCAGGGCTCAAAGGGAAATGTAATGCATCACTTAGATAGTTATTCATAAAATGTACTTACCAAATTACTTCTGTACAGAGAGGACTTTCTGTTACTCTGAGTAAGAGACTCTTCAAGAAATCCATATCTCTGTTGCGAAATCTTAATTGGAACGAAAGTTGAGACGTTTATCAGTAGAGGATAAGAATGACGATGAAGTTAGAAATTCATTCAATGTTCAGTTTCAATGAAGTCAAATCCAGGTTGTTTGGGGTAGGGGTCATAACCGTTTTGGATTTGCCGAGTAAATTTTTCAACCTTAACGGTTTCCTTTCCGAAAAGTTATACTTTTAACATCAAAGAGGAAACCTGGGCCACATTTTACTGAGCCTTTCTCTAAGACAGGAAAATCTGTATAAAAGGAATGTAACAAGATACATACCAAGCCGGAAATATCTGCCTGTGAATAAAGAAGAAAAGAAACTCTATAAAACATGGAAATGAGAGCTTTTCAAGGCTTATCCAGTTAAGGTTTTTTAAGAGAGTATGATGAACTGATAGCAATATTTAGAGAAGCTACGGTAAATGCATGGTTTGATTACGTTGTAGACTCACCGCCTGTCCTGGTTCACCGGGAGGTCCTGGGGGACCCTACACATAATTTACATCAAATGTTAATGGCTAAGCCCAAAATGATCATGATAGAACCGGCCATAATTCTTTGCTTCAAAAAATGCCAAGTAGACTGTAATCTAACCCAAATGCAACTACCGTCTCCTTGCCGCTAAAGCATTGACCTTGCTCGCAATAGTACAATGAGCGGAGTTACATTCAAGTTTTAAAACGAAAAAAATACCTGAAGTCCATCCGGTCCCTGACGGTCACGTGCATTAGCAGAATTAGGAAAAAAAACAATCTATATCAACTTCACTGTAAGGGTGACAATTTTATAATTAGCATTGAATGAAGTCATGATTTTCGGTGGAAAGTGTTTCACATTTAATTTTGATAAGTCTGTGTGTATTTTTTACTATTCTACAATATTAATACGCGATTGATTTTAGAAGTTTTCAAAGGTACCTCTAATGAACATCAATTTGCAAAAATTCACCAAATTCATATCCAGATTGTCCTTGTGGTGTAATCTTAATATCATAACGTCGTTTAGAGTTAGGATTGCTATTTTATTACTGTAATTACGATTGTGATCGTGGTTGTGATCTTGCATCTACATTCTTTTTTAAAAGAGATAAAACATTAGCCCACTGAACAAAGCACAATTTTCTTAACATTAAATCATGGAAAAAATTTGCCAAATTATCAGAGCTCTCTCTCGGACATTACCCTCTCTTAACCCGGTATACAAGGAGAATTTTTCCTAAAATTTTGCTTGAGAATTAAGTTATACTCTTAATTGACCTACCTGTGGTCCAGCATCACCCTGAGGAAAAATGGATCAAAAGTGTTTGGTAAAGACATTTAAACATTGGCAAACTCTGACAACCACATGAAATCTAACGGCCGAAAGCAATAGCTTGACCTTTATCAACTTAAGATTGTCTCTTCGATTAATCTCAAGCTCGATCGAAAGGCAACTGAAGTGGTTGGACTTTACAATTAATACTTTGCTTCAGAAAGAGTCAACATGTAGAAGAATGTTAGCACAGAAGCAAATCGGAGTAATTGGTCTTGGGAACTGACACTGTAATAGGTTCTCTATTGAATCAAATAAATACTCATCCTACTTTGTTTCCAAAGCCTCCTTGTGAGCCAGGTGGTCCCTAATAATTCAAAAGGGAGTAATAGTTAGGACATCGATATTAGAGTCATAAGCAGTGGTAAAGAAGCGATAGACATTACATACAGGTGTATGGCTACGGCAGTATGACTTAGGCAGTATGACTTAGGCAGTATGACTTAGGCAGTATGACTAAAGCAGAAGAACTAAGGCAGAATGACTTAGGCAGTATGACCGAGGCAGAAGAACTTGGGCGGTATGACTTAGACGGTATGACTTAGGCAGTATGACCGAGGTAAGCAGTAATGGCTTCAGTAGTATGAAGTAGGCAGTATGACTAAAGCACTATGACTAAGGCAGCATGACTTAGGCAGTATGACCGAGGCAGAAGAACCTAAGCAGTATGGCTTCGGCATAGGCAGTATGACTGAGGCAGAAGAACTTAGGCAGTATGACTGAGGCAGAAGAACTTAGGCAGTGTGGCTTAGGCAGTATGACCGAGGCAGAAGAAATTAGGCAGTATGACTTAGGTGGTAGGACCGGGGCAGAAGAACTTAGGTAGTATGACTTAGGCAGTATGATCGAGGCAGAAGAACTCAGGCGGTGTAACTTAGGCAGTATGACCGAGGCAGAAGAACTTAGGCAGTATGACTGAGGCAGAAGAACTTAGGCAGTATGACTGAGGCAGAAGAACTTAGGCAGTATGACTGAGGCAGAAGAACTTAGGCAGTATGACTGAGGCAGAAGAACTTAGGCAGTATGACTGAGGCAGAAGAACTTAGGCAGTATGACTGAGGCAGAAGAACTTAGGCGGTGTAACTTAGGCAGTATGACCGAGGCAGAAGAACTCAGGCAGTATGACTTGAGCAGTATGCAGGACGCTTGACCCACTTGTACGTAGTAATTGACTACCCCAGAAATGGATTTTAAGTAGCTCAGTGGTAGTCCTAGAGACCGCAAAAACTGAAGGTCGAAATTAATCTTAACTAGAAATTTTACTTATGCCCAGTTAGACTCTAGTAAGCCATATTTCTCTCTTGGCCTTACAGATCCTGTCGTTGATATAATGCTGGCCCCGGTTGTTCAAAGGATGGATAAATTTATCCACTGGATATGCTTATCCGGTGGATAAAAAGGATATCCGCTGGATAGAGATTTATAAGAAGTTATCCATCCTTTAAACAACTGGGGCTTGGTGTGTTCTAGTGGCTTCAGTACCTCATGTTGCAGATTTTTGCGAAAGCAAATGTTTCTGGAACAACTGAAAATAATTCTTCCTGTTTTTCTCTTGAAAGGCAACCTTTACTTACGAAAATTCCTTGTAATCCAGGGGATCCCTGGCTCCCTCTGATGCCGTCAGCTCCCTTAAGACACACAGCAGCAAACAGGATTTTGATCATTATCGTAAGAACAAATGTATGCAAACTTAAGTAGCTACCAAGTGAGTTTTATTTTATCGTCTTAATCAGGCTGTAAGATAATACGTCTGACAGGATACTGAAAACTCTACTCTATGTTTATGTTATTGTTATGCAAAAGAAGAACCAAAGAGAACTAAAGCAGATTCTTTGGAATGCTCCCTAGTAAAGAACAAAGATTGAAGAGTTAAAAGAAAACCATTCACCTCTAACCCAGCAGGTCCAATCGGTCCTGGGAGACCAGGCTCACCTAAAGGACCCTAAAGATATGTTTAAGCCATATTTCACATATTAGTGATTAATAAATACTAATGCCACACATGAAGTACAATCACTACCTTATGATTAAAAAAAAAACAACAACAGTGGATGACTTCGATATACCTGTGCACCCTTAGATCCCATGGGACCTTTCGCACCTCTGACTCCTCTACTTCCCTGAAGATGAAAGGAAAGGCAGTTGATTAAAAACATAAGAAATGTCTTAGATTGAGTATGCCATCCGCTGGGATTATAATAAGGAAAAAAGCATGTCATGTTTTCAATATGAACAGCTCGTCACATTTTAAGGTCCTTAACTATTCGAGTTTTGCTTCTCTGTTGCACCTGAAGGGAGTATTCATTTATGTCCGGAAATGGTTTGAAAACAGTTCACCGCGCCACCTTAATTGTCTCCTAAGTATGGGAAAAATATTATTAACATCTATCAGGTTATAATAAGAAGACCGGCACACTTCAGTTGAGGTCTGTGACCATAATCGTTGGTATGGATTTCCTTTTCTCCCTTACTGAAGATCTTTAAACAATCTTGACTGGGGACCAATCAATTGATTCCAGCGTGGATAGCAGTCTAAGATTTTCTAGAACCCAACGGGGAAGCAATGCAATGTTTCATACAGGGACTTATTGCGCGTAGTAAACCGTGATAACCGTTAGATCACTCTCCTTTTGAGTAACCCATGACACATGAATGCATTATGTGCCTGTTCATTCGCTAGGATTAAAGACGTTACGAACCTTATCCCCTGCTCTTCCTTTAGTTCCAACATCTCCTAACTCGCCAAAATCGCCCTGTAAAGATATACTCAGAGGTTCGTTATATTTTGTCATCAGAATGTGATTCCAACTTAATCAGAAATCAAAGCTGTCTTTATTTTCTGTGTAGCTTTTTGAGAGCTGGCGTAATTTTGAGCGATTTCATAGTTTTCTCTTGGTAAAATTATAGCTGTCACCTTTGATTTTACTGAAGTAGAAGGCTGAGGAAAGAAATAAATTCGTACCAAGGGAGAAAGTTAAAATGGCTGATTGCATAAACAATCGCGAGTTTGTAACGTTAATGTGCCCTAATAAGACGCTAGCATTGTAGGCTATTTTCTGCATACAAATATTTAAATATTTAAACGTTTATGCGCCCTAATAAGACGCCAGCATTGTGGGCTATTTCCTGCATACGAATATTTACCTTGTCCCCTTGTTTTCCCGGTAACCCTAGATCACCGGTGGCTCCGTGGGGACCCTGATATAAAGGGAAGAAAGTCGTCATGTTAAGTCCTCGTTCAACGCAACACACCGTCAACAAGATCAGGAAAACATTGTTTCCTTTCAAGGTACGATGTTGTTTTAAGTTAGCAATAAAATGAGTGGAGCTGAAACTCACCCCATTATTACCCTGAGTTTTTCACCAAGAATTTGTAACTCACACCTTTCCTTGAAGTAATTCCCCAAAGGAATTTTAACTCACATTTTCCACAGATTTTGAATTTTAAATCAACAAATAATTTTTAAACTCACATCTTCCCCAAAACGTCCTGTGGCTCCTTGATCTCCACGAGCTCCCGACATTCCTTTGACTCCTTGAAGACCGGAGGCACCTATTGAACCAGATGCCCCAGGAAGACCCTGACATAATTAAGATAACAAATGATTGAAGAAACTTACTGAATTAACTCAAAATAACTGATTTGTGAAAGGAATACCGACAGGGAAGCGGTTAACCATTAGACAGCATAATTACCTTTTCACCAGGTTCCCCAGGCAATCCAGTTGGCCCCTTTAAACCGAGGGGACCCTATAAACATAGAGAAAAATGTGCCATGAGAAACAATGTTTGACAGTTACATCACTAATTAGGTCAGTCATAGTACGCAAGTTACTTATATCGTACTTCATCTGCATTTTCTCCTCTTTTCCCGTTCTTTCCGGGAAGTCCAATGCTGCCCTAACGAAGTAAAAGAAATGATATTGGCATTCTATGGATGGAACGGTAAATAAATCCAAGCAAAAGCAAGTGAATGTAGTTCTCTTCACTCAAACCTTTCTCCCCCTTGTGCCATCTTCACCATCACTACCTGGTTCCCCTCTTTCACCCTTTGAAAAAGTAAGAATGATAAATAAAAGACAAAATGAAAGGAGACGCAGCTGTTCTAATAAGAAACAGTGTAACTGTGTTGAGCTAGGTAAATGCCGTCCTATGTTTGGACAATATTTCTCAACGCTTTCGTATCATAATCGTTGAGTAATAGCAGTATTTATTTACAGAGTCCGGACACATTGTTTTGTCCATTGTTTCTTTCAATATATTGTTATTACTTCAAGGGTAACTTAAAACTGCGAATAAGTTTCCTACCTTCGGTCCCTCTCCGCCAGTTTGTCCTGCGGCTCCGCGTTTACCAACTAGTCCCTGAAAATGTATCCGATTCATATCCTAACTTCATTATAGTTTTGCTGTCTCTAACAACTGGGCGCATTTAAGATCGAGACAAAAACACTTCGATTCTTTTACATTGTACGTTCCACTGCTGCTGAATCCTTGGGAAACACAAAAATGGTGAAAGGAAAGGGAACTAATATATATATATATATATATATATATATATATATATATATATATATGTATATTTCTTTTTACATGAAGTATATTAGATTAATGCGATACTTTTGTTATGGATTGCAAAATCACAAAAGGGTTTTTCAGAAGGTACAATACGAGCCAGGCGGCTACTTACGATTGGTCCTTTTCTGCCAGAAGGTCCATCTACGCCTGGTGGTCCAGCAGGGCCCTGTCGAGGTTAATAGGGCAGTTCTCACATATATCATACAATCACCAGAAACACACTGTCTATGAGCTGTGATATACAAGTGTGCTTTTTTACCTGAGCCCCAGTTTGTCCTGGCTCACCAGGGTTTCCAGTTAAGCCAGTGGAGCCCTGCAATGAGATAGAGTTCATGTAATAGTTTAGATCTCGCTTAATACGTCATATATGCCTTGTCTGTAGTGGGACTTCCACAATGAATCCTTATAGACTTTGAACTCTTAAAAAAAGAATAAAAAACAAATTTGAACTAACTGAAAATCCTTTTGTGCCTCGAGAACCTTTAGGTCCAGTGTCACCGTTGAGTCCCTGTCAAATGTAGTAAAACAAACAAATATAAGTAAACAAGTTAATCGTTCAATCAAACACCCCATAAAACTTCAACAGACACCGATTATCAAATCAGCTGTAACATGTCGGTATATATATTCTACCTCAATGCCACTTTGTCCTAGTTCGCCAAGAGATCCCTCAGATCCAGCTTCTCCCTAGCATGTGGAAATATTTTTGTTGGAGATAAGCGTCCCGCAAAAAATAATCTTACTTGTAATTTCGCAAACATCAATTCCAGGAGTATTATGGTTTTGACCACCTTGACTTTTTAGAATGGATTTCGTTTCAAGCAAATTTCAAATGATTGTCTTCACCCCACCCTCACTCCGACTGTACCGGTATTCCAGGCTCTCCATTATTTCCTATGTCGCCAGGTGCTCCCCCCAAACCCTGTGAAGCAACAAAAAGAAACACATATCACATACAGGCACCCTGTAATACAATAAATACTTCATTTTAAAGGGACAAAGTATCTTAGTTTACTTTCTTATATACAAAACAAACAAAGACACCACGACAAAACTACAAATCGATGACAGGATAGACACCACAGCCGACGTAACAAAGACGCATTCATAACACTTAAAGACCACAAACCGAACTTCTCAAACAAACCGACATGCCGCCTGATCAACCCGACGAAACCCGAAATAGACAAAGTGAGCAAACAGATCTTCGACCGCATCAACACCAACATCGCGAGAAAAGCAACTTCAACCTATGAAAAAAACTCCTCATCCGTTATCAACTGGTTTCGATCTATAGACAACAAATACAACTCCAACTTCATCTACTTCGACATAGAATTCTACCCGTCCATCAGCCTAGACCTCCTAAACAAAGCACTCAACTTCGCATCTGATTTTGACAACATTACCGCCGACGAAAGGAACATTATTATTCATGCCAAAAGCTCGATTTTAATCCACAAACAGCAACCCTGGCAAAAAAAAGGCAACACTACATTTGACGTAACCATGGGCAGCTTCGACGGCGCTGAAACCTGTGAACTTGTCGGAAACTTCTTCCTGTCCCAGCTACCGAATCTCAACATAAATATTGGTCTATACCGAGACGACGGACTTGCCACCACCGACGCCACACCCAGGGACACTGAGAACATCAAGAAAGAGATATGCCGCATTGTTAACGCTAACGGACTCCGCATCACCATAAGCTAACAAACAAGTAATCAACTTCCTAGACGTCACATTTAACCTCAGCCAAAACACCTACCAGCCAGTAATAAACAATAATAAACCTTTCAAGCTAACGTGGAAAATCATCAAACAATGCAAACCGTACAACAACATTACTAAGAAATACAAAGTTCATATATTTTGAACTGCGGTATTAGATACGTATGATGCACGATCCTCGCAGTAGAGATTTATCATCACGGGTTTATTACGAATCAACTTAACGGCCTACTCCCAGTTGGCTTGTTAGCTCAATTGGTAGAGCGCTGCACTAGTATCGCAAAGGTCAGTGGTTCGAAACCCGTACAGGCCTGATTTTTTTCAGGTCTGATTTTCACTATTGCATAAATAGCGCTCTCTCCTGCGAGGATCGTGCATCATACGGATTACTAAGAAATGTAATGTATGTCTTTTTTAAAAATTCACGATATGTGAAAAGGAACTTTGCAGTCTTAACAAGCAAAATGAGCTAGCAAGTTCATGCCCCCATAGAAACAGGTACCTCTTTAAAAACTTCATAATAAAGTAACAATCTCCGAAATTATACATACCAGTCACATGACCTATATGGAAAAGTAGCGTTGTTTTTATATATCCTAGCAACCGTATTCCAGCTTTTATAGCCAGTCATTGTAAGTTAACGGTCAATCGTTGAAATTACCTGATGAGCGTGGTCATTTTCGACCATACGAAACAGAGCTGTCGTAATAAAACGATGAGCTACCTCTGAAGTCTTGAACCAGTTTGTTATAACTAACTGCAGACAGAACTGTTTCGGCCTTCTGGGCCTCATCAGTGCAGTGCTGATGCTAGAATGGAGGAGAACCGAGACGGTCACCCCAAACGACCCAACCTTTGCGGTATCGTTTAAGCCATGCCAGAGTGCTCAAACTAGAGTAAACTAGCGAGCATGCGCAATTGCAGCAGCAATGACTCATCCTAGATTGGCTTAGCCATTATGGTATATGAGCCAATATACCATAAACTACGATATGGTAAGCGTACGAGTAAGCTTAAAATGAAAAGGGAGCTAAAAATTTAATAAAATTTAATAATTTAATGCAGCGTTTTTAATAAAACATAATATGTATATTTTCTTAAATATATATATATGTATATATATGTATATTTAAGAATTATTCCACGAGCGCGCGTTGGATATGAGATGAAAGATAGCCAACGAGGCGCGTAGCGCCGAGTTGGCTATAATCATCTCATATCCAACAAACGCGAGTGGAATAATTGTTTTATTAAAAACGCTGCATTCAATTATTAAATTTTATTAAATTTTTAGCTCCCTTTTCATTTTAAACTTACGCGTACGCTTACCATATCGTAGTTTATGGTATATTGGCTCATATACCATAATGGCTAAGCCAATGAAAAGTCTTGAATTGCATTATCAAATGATCCAGTTTTAATAAATATAAATATATAGACATATACCTCAGATCTCCTCTTTGAAGTTAAAGCCTTCAGCTGCATTCCAAAAGGAGCTCAACTGAGGAGAATTAATTTTTTTTCTTCTTTTGTGTGGTTGTGTAAATATTACTGACCTGTTCACCTCTATCTCCAACTTCTCCCTTAGCACCCACAGGACCTGCAATTCCCTGACAAAAAAATATAGAGGTGATCAAAACCACTAGTCATCATACTAACAGAACCGGTCCCTACACCACAGATACAGATATGCAGTCGTACTTAGACTGGACAAGTGAGACAATATAATGATCATTACCTGTTTTCCTTCCTCTCCTCTTTCTCCAATCCTCCCTTCATCTCCGTTCGGACCCTGAGGTTGTAAAATAGTGCCAAATAGTTTTTCGTAGTATTAGGCATGTATCAAATGTTTTTCTCTACTTTCCAACTGAATTCAAAATTTGTCAGTATCTTTTACGCGCCATCTTTACGCAGGACTAAAATAGTGCTAGGCTCTAAGTCAGCGGAAATGAGGAAAAAGGTGGGCGACAAAAAACGAGCCAGGGGTCAAGCGCTCTCTTTATTCCTTCCACAATTTTCTTTCGCCTGTACCCACGAACTGAGCACCTTAAACAGACTCACCGACTGGTTCATCGTAGCTGAGTAGGAAGTGCTTCCCACCGGGAAATTGGAAATCGTCCTTTAATTTCAATGTACTTGAACCAGAAACTACTCCTCGTCCTATCTCTTTTTACCCATCTTGTTTTTTATCATTAGTACAATTGAAGCCATATGCGGCTATCATCTTTCTTAAAATATTCATAAAAATAGAAAGTATCATTTTATTTCATACCTGGGCTCCTTTGAGACCTCTTGGCCCCTGAAGACCCATCTCTCCTACAGGACCCTGAGTGAGGCACAAACAACAATTACTTCCGATTCAATATGATCGCATTGATTATAGAGCAGGATTACGTCTGAAATCAGTGAAAACATAACTAACAAACCTGTTCGTATGAGTTTCTTAAACATGTAAGAATTATAACACGCTAATCTAGTGATCAAGATAGAAATAAAACAGCATATTCACCGCTTGACCTCTGTATCCCGTAAGACCCTTAATCCCAGCCTCTCCTTTCTTGCCCTACGAATTAAAGAATATTGTGATATGAGTATCATACTTGTTAACATGACCGAGAAGAGCAATTCTTTTCAGAATAAACAAACACTTTTTTATCATGGTTGTTTTTGCGGGTACTGGAAAAGACTAAATACACTTCTAGTTACTCTGTTTCGTTTTCAGACAATTTACATAAAGGTGTTCAGTTTCTCAAGTCTATCTGCTATGTAACAGAACGAAAATTCTAAAGCATACTAATGTTACGCCTTAAGTTAATGCTGCAAACAAATCGTACCGTTTCTCCCTCAGTGGCGTGAAGTCCAGGCAGACCATTGTCACCTGGATGTCCCTGAAATCACAACAAAGTATCATGATGTACCATTATGTTCAAGTGGGGCGGGAAGTTTTGTAAGACAGATAAGTAGTAAAATTCTCCAGATAGAGTTTCTAAAGTTTCAGTAACTAGAGCCTTAGACCTCATGTCACAGGCTACTGAGGCACTAGTTGGATGTAACACATTATCTGCCTTACATTATCTAAGGGGTCCCGGTGTGAAATAAATGAAATGGCCCCAATTCTTTAGCGAACAAATTGCCCCAGTGAATGTTGCATCCTAGCCTTTTCACTAAGAAGTTTCATGACTTTCATACAAAATGGTTAATAATGATGCGTGTCTCACCATGTTTCCTTCTGGACCACTTGCTCCTCGCTTTCCATTTTCTCCACTCGCTCCCTGAATTCAAACATAAACGTAGTATTATAGCATAAGAATATGGATCGATCAGACTGGGAAAAATATATCTGAAGGCAACTCTAATTAAGTTGTGACTCGAGTGCGCAATATCTATTAGCTACTTGTGTAAGTTCCGATGTCAATTATTTTCTTCGAATTTCATGTTTAAACTAATTGTGAACCCCCTCCTTCGTATCATAGTTTCTTTGTTTTGAATGGTTTCCCATAAATCGTAATATTTAGCCTCATCCTCGTATCAGGAAAGATCAAATGATAAAAAATCAAGCCCAGTGCTGACCTTTTGTCCTCTCGATCCTGATTGGCCAGGTCTACCATTCAGACCTGCAGGTCCCTGGAGAGAGAACAAAACTGACTCTGAACTTGAAAATTATCCTCATGTTTTGTTGGCTTCGTCCATCGTGGTCGACAATCTTAAAAATGTGTGCGAGATTCTCCGAGATTTAACAAGTGACGGTTACGAAAGACGAGATATTCGGGAGCTGTCGACAAGCATCAGTGACAAACCGACCCACTACTAGTGTGACACTTGAGTTCTTTAGTTCTAAAGTTCCTACCATGTTTGATATCTGGAATCTTTAGAACTGAAAAGAAAAAATGGCAAAATAGAATCTATTTGTTGAGATGGGTTGGATAATTACCGTGTCCCCTTTGACTCCAGGCTCTCCCACAGGACCTGTGGCTCCCACTGCACCCTACAAGTGACATCCATACAAATAGTTACTTCCAGGCACAGATTTATTTTTGTGTGAAAAGTGTACCTCATTTCTCACCCGTGGACCTTGGCTTCCGTCTTGTCCTATTGCCCCCATGGGTCCGGGCGATCCCTACAGGGACATGAGGATGTTATTTAATCGAAATTATTCTAAATTTATGGAACGAGCCTACATTTGCAGTATTCTTACATTTTTAATTATCAGTATTCAGTGCATCCTTAATCTACTCTTCCTAGTCTACTATGCAAAGTAGATTAACTTTGACTGATAATGGTTGTTGCCTGACCATATTTCCTGGTCTGCCAATATTTCCTTGCACGCCTTGTGGTCCCACACTGCCCTGAAAATTGCAAATAGGGATTAAAAAAAAATTTCTGGCGGACTTAAAACATTCTTTCGTAGAAACTTCACCCCAATTAACGCGTTAATTTTAAGGTTTATTTAATTGTATTAAGAAATAGAACACAAAAGCAATGCAGTGATCAATTTTACGGTTTTTTTTTATTGATTTCGGGGCGATAGAATGCTACTTAAGACAGAAAATTGGTCTGGGCCCACAAAGAACGACATGGACCAATTAAAGCCCAGTGTCACCATGCACAGTTTATGCAAGAAACTGAAGAGTTAGCTCTAACCTAATTCATGCAGTTAAAAATTGGTTTAACTTACCATGTCTCCTGCTTCTCCATTCATCCCAGAAATACCAGCATTTCCCTAACAGAAATTAAATGAAGCCCTGTTCACACCGCGCTAACTGGATTAGAAGACGGTTATCTCTTACTTTGCGCTAAAACCATGCATTTTTCATTTAAAGTATTACCTCTCTTCCTAGGATACCGTTTTCTCCTCGATCACCTTTTAAACCCTGGTAAGAGAGAAGTATTGGCTAATTTGATGATGTAAAACTGAACGTTCTGATTGGTTTTTACTGGGACGGGATTTTGCTGTACGGACTGTTTCCAGGGAGACTGCAATAAGCCGGGTATTTTTTGTTCGCGAAAGCAGGAGAATTCAAACTAATCAAATTTAATAAACTACTTACTAACCGCGCTTGCTCGAGCCCTACTAAGAAAATCTGCCCTCAGTCGAGCACAGCGAGGTCCGTACTGCCGCGACCTCAAGCCAGTAGTTATACATCTCAGTGCGGCCCTCGCCCTCGGTTAGTAAGAAATTAATATTGAGTAAAATACCATGGTATGAAAACTTTAATACATATACAGAAGATCATCTTGTACCATGCTGCCCCGTTGACCCTTTTCTCCTTGGATGCCCTCAGAACCTGTTTCACCCTTTATTAAGAGTAGAACAATAAAAAAAAGCGAGTTAAATTTAATTTTGTGTCAAGGAAGATGATGCTTAGAACAACAACAACATAATGATATCCACGATTATAACATAACCAAAGTAAAGCGCGCGCTCTGATTGGTCAATTTAGCGTCCCCCATTTGCTCATGGGTGTATGCTGCTGACGTGAGCAAATGCAAAGACTATTTTTACGCGCGCGCTTGTTTTTTCTGGTCGCGTAAGATTTGTTAAATAAAAGGGAACCCTTTAGCTACAATGTATCAATGTTATGTTATAAAACAAATGGTAAACACCACAGCGTACACTATTGAGTTATGGATGCACTTGGGACGTTGCTAAGCACGAAAGAAGCGCAAGAGTCTCTCGAGGCGATAGCCGAGAGCGACTCTAGCTTCTTTCATGCTTAGCAACCTCCCAAGTGCATCCATAACTCAATAGTGTACGCTGTGGTGTTTACCATTTGTTAATAATAATGATAAGAATCATGTTTATTGAAATAGTAACAATGGTGGTTATACTTGGTTGTGTATGTGCGCTCAACTGGGATTTTTTTAATGAGACTTCCGCTCTTACACGCAAGTAATAATAACGATAATTAATTGACATGATATGAAACATTCAAATGCAGCTGCCTACCATGTCACCAGGAAGCCCCTGTTCTCCTGTTTCACCACCAGATCCCGCTCGACCCTAAAAACCAGGCATGTTGTTATTAATAATAATAAATGTTATTTAACCAGGGTGACCTCTTCAGCATAAAATGTTGATATCAATAAGGGCCCTGCAACAAAAACAAAAAAACCTAAAGACAGTCACCAACTTTAAAAGTAATTAAAAAGCTTGTGATCTATAGAATTCTAGAATACGAGTTCTAAAAATAATGATTGAGTTAAAATCCTTCATTTCATTAGGAATATCATTAAAAAGTTTCGATCCATTAAAATGAAAAGACTTCCTTGCAGTCTCAGTTCTCACCTTGGGAAGCATTTACTTCTTCCCACTTCCCCTCGTGTTGTGGATAGTTCTAAAAACCTTAAAATATCCTTTAAAAAACATTGGAGGGGATCTCTTTAAGCATATTATTTTTCTGGCCACTGCTTTTGCGTTGTTTCCAAATGGCCTTATCTAAATACAATTGTCTGCGAGAAAACTTCTTTGTGCTTTGTGATTGTGTATCAAGAAGCGAGGATAACATTATTTAAAGGCGTTTTAAAAGAAAGTTCTAATTTGGTGTGTAGATACAGAGATGAAAGAAAGCATCTTAGTAGGAAATAAAACTCCTTTGTTAACTGTTTAATCTAACACAGATGCTTATTCATGATACCAATGATAAAGGAGGATAACAATCACTGAATGATAATCTATCAGTGAATATACGAAGGCTCACCATCGGTCCAGGGACTCCTACTTTGCCTGGCTCCCCAGCTGTACCCCTGTTTCCCTAGACAAAGATGCTATAAATGAGTAGTCTGATTATGTTAAACATAGGGGAATGGGACGAGGCTCCTCAACATCCCTTGATATTTCGAGTTTTCCTTACTGAAACCTCAGTGCTGCTTATTACCTTAGGGCCACTTTTGTTGGACAAACCAGGTGTTCCAGGTTTTCCTTGAGGACCCTAAAATCAAATGTAAATGAAAACCTAAGCCATGACTGTTATTGATCTATCATTGATTCTGATCAATCGCTAGCTTAAGACATGCAAATAAATGTTGCAGGACTTCAAACTCTTGATATGTTTTCTTCATCGCTATGGTTTTTAGCATTTGAAAGATCCTTAGCTACTCATCACACTCTTTTTTTCCCAGGACGGCTCCAAAGACTTAAAAGATAACAGACTTTTTCTTGAATCCAGCGGGACAAGCGATTCATCTTACCCGTTGTCCTTTCTTCCCTGTCAATCCCATGAGTCCTAGCGCACCAGCCGAACCCTAAAATTGCATAACATGTATAAATATTGTTCATATTAATTGAGTTACCAATCCACAACAGGCAAAGATGTTTTTATCATGCTTCGAATTGCAATCTTAGGTTAAACTTACAGCCTCCCCTTGTCTGCCAGGCCGACCATTGTCTCCAAGTTCTCCCTGCGAGCAAATGGAAAAGATAAAGAAATGAGCATGTGTTTTTTTTTTTTTTTTTTTTTTTAGCTGTAACCATTCCCATTGAAATCATTATCACAGCCATTATCCGGGACTTTTCTCTACAACATATTTTTATAGCCACATCTGTTTTCTTTTTTCTTCACCTACATCGACTAAACACAGACTACCCAATAAGTTAGTCAGGTGTCTCAAACTCACAGGGATTCCAGGCGTTCCTCCTCTGCCCAGCTTACCTTGCCGCCCTCGGGGGCCCTGGATTCAAGACAAAAAAGGGTTATTTTGTAAAAGTTTCTAAGCGTAGAACTTCCTACCTCTCAGACGAGAGGAACTTTTGTTTCGCTTTATCGCTACAACGATGATCAGTTCCGTAGTATAGACATGCATCTAGATTACCAGGTTTTACCTTTAAATACCTATGAAAGAGTGCATAGCTATACTTTAAGGCAGGATAACTATGAAACGCTCAAACTTAACATGTTTTCTCCTATCCAACTTTTTCCTTTGCTTTGCTTTTCTTCGTTTCATTTTGATTCGTAAGTTAGTTTGTTTGTTTCTTCAATCAAAAGATCGGTCGACATCGTCAGGGACACGTGCTCAAATCAAAATGAATGAAATTTATCAATGAAAGTAACCAAAACGAATGCTTAACACTTAGATAACGTTCACCGTCATTTAGCACGATGATTGCTTACAGAACGACCGGGCGATCCTTCAGATCCTGTCCGTCCTTCTCCACCCTATCAAGGAAAGGAACGAATATTGATCGATAATGCCGTCTGTCCTTGTTTAAAGAGTTATTATGCTAGCCTTCTATTCCAAAAGAAAATATTCATGTATTATGTCTGAGAAATTTGTTTGCCATCTTGATTTTATCGAGCTTCCTGATGTTTGCATGTTTCTTAGCAAAAGCTCACCCGCACATACTCCACAGTAGAGATACTCTCACATATAATGATTGTTAATAAAAGTAAGAATTGACCACGTCTTTAACAGCACTTTCGAGTTACTCCAACCAATCATGATAGCAATCAACATGTTGATTACTTTGGTTCCCTTACTGCCGCGGTCTCCTCTGTTTCCTCGGTGACCAATGGGGCCCTGGAAAGAACCAAAGTTACTTTTCACAACATGTCTCAAAGTTACGGTGTAAGAAGTCAAAATCATAATGTACAGACAAAAGTATGATTATGAGGTCATTTATCATTTTAGAGTTTGTCAAATTTACCAAGAACAACACTGATAGCGGTGGAATCCTTTTTAATCCCGCCAGTGAATAATTTTTGCACCATGTTTGACATGTGTAAACATTAATCAGAAGGCTTTCTGCGGTATCTTGTAAACCCTGATTACGAAAGAACAACTTGAAATGGTGAAGCAACTACATCAAAGGAAAAGATAGCGACATGTTACCATAACACCAGGGGATCCATCTTTTCCAGTCATGCCACGCCCACCAGGTATTCCCTGTCAACATAACCAAAATATCTTTCAGCACAAGAAGAATTTTGATAGATTGTTTTAGTGGTAACAGTATGAATAATAATTGTTCTGAAAATAACATAAATAACACTCGATTTTTGGATTTTTTGTAGTTTGTTAAACAACACTTCACTTGACTTCCTCCCTCGTCGTCGAACGCCAGTCACTGAAACCGACAACTGTCCATGTCAGGACTGCTCTTATCCTGATGATTACGCAGCACAGGCGACTGTCAATGTATTAGATAAGTGAAAATAGCTAGTTGCTTGATTTAAAAAATACTTGAAGAACTCCTTGCTATGATAGTGACATGATCTCAATAGAAAGCTTCTGATTTCCTTTCCTTTTAGTTCTGTCTTTAACTTCTAATCCTAGGAAGATCACCCTGAGGGAGTCTTGAGGGTATAATCGAGCTAATTCTGGGTGGGAAGTTTTCCAAACGAGAGTGGAACATTCCGAAGGCTACCTTGTGAAAGAAGAGTGTAGTTTACTTGTCCTTGCTGGTCGTGTATTGTGATTATGACTGATCATATCAAAGACTCACTCACTTGATCTCCTTCACGACCAGACTGGCCCTGTGCTCCAGGATGGCCTTGTTTTCCCTGCAAAGAAAAATTAAGGAGGTATAAATGTCTTCAGTCAACATGATTATGGATCTCAAGTTTTAAAATGAAGCTTTTGTCATTCAGCTCCCCTTTACCTTTAGTCCACGTACTCCTGGCAAACCAAGACTCCCAGGAGCTCCGTGCCGACCCTACGAAAACAAGGTAAATAACAGCTGTTGCTACACAACCGGCAATGTAAATCTATGGGTTTGATCTGGATTTAGTAATCATTGGTGTTTCTTGGTCGTATTTGTTTTCGTTCTTTTCAATCTTGTTAAGATCAACCGCATTGCTTTCCCTGATAGGACTACAGTCGAACCTGTAGGAATGGGGAATAGTTTAATACAGATCCCATGGAATAGGGGTAATACCCAAACTGACCGAAAACACCATATTATGCCGTAATAGACTATTAATTGTACAAAAACTCGCCCAAAGATACAACTAACATTGATTTCGGGAGATAAAAATGGATTAAATTTTACTCGAAAAGTTATGCTTAGTCTTATCTGAGTGGTTCCACCCAAGTGACCGTTAAATACAGTTGAAGGTCGTTCAGACTAAATCAAGGGTGGCCACGACCTCTCAATAGATGTGAAAATTACTGTTATTAAGGCAAAAATTTTCTGGACCTTTAAACACTGACCGCTTAATAAAGGGCGACCGCTAAATACGCTGGCGCTTACTACACTCTATCCATTGCGCTAACAACACAGCCTTTGAGCGCTCTATCCATTGCGCTAACCGCCTCCCGGTTAGCTCAATGGATAGAGCGCTGGACTGATGTGCAGTAGGTCGAGGGTTCGAGCCCCGGCCGGACCAACACTCAAGGTCTTAAAATAATTGAGAAGAATATGCTGCCTTTCTATAACATCAAGAAATGGTTTAGATATTCTAGTCTTCTCGGATAGGGACGAATAACTGGAGGTCCCGTCTCCTGCAGGGTTAGGGGTAGGAGAAGTTAATTTCCCACGCACGAGATTACTGTGTGATGGATGTCCTCCCCTGGGGTAGTATGGGTGTTTTGCATTTCATACACGAGCCTCTGGCTTGGGCAATATGGGTAACCATGCCCCACGTAAAGACATTAAACTTTGATTACCATTACTATTACTATTACAGGCTCGACTGTAGTTCAGTCCTTGTTTTGACTAGTTTTATGAAAGTTAAATGGCGAAAACCGATTAAAGCGTGTTTCCTTGTTGATTCTGATATCTTCACTGTAATTCGATGTGACTCTATTGTAGCCTTTAAACAACTTTTACAGATTTCTCCTTGATAACTATTTCCATGTGGTTCATTTAACTCATACTAATCATGCCAAATTTTATACTAAGCATTTGCAGGTGGGACTAGCGAGATAAAACTGATATTTGCTCAAAGGCTGTGTTGTAGATAATAGTAACGGCAATCAAGAGGCCCTACTGTTGTTCCTTTATCCCCAGGTCCTCCGCGCGCTCCAGGTTCTCCATAGTTACCCTTCAAAGAACATAGCGTCAAATTAGTCTGATGTACGTCACTTACCATAGACTCATTTTAAAGCTTCCTTGGTACGTACTTATAATATAGTTTCATTTTGAATACTTTGTAGCGTTTCCTCTTTTGTTTGACTTGTTGTAGTTTTTTAAGGTAAAGCTGCTATGGAGCATTTTACTAAACATTATCCTTATCACACTATCCATCTGTCACCCCCTCTACTCAAAACCTTAAAATGCAAATACAACGCCAAATTAAAGAGATTCCTTAGAAAAGCTATCAAAGATTCAGAAGACATGAGAAGTAAGAAACTAAAACATTTTAACGCAATGCTGCCATGTGAACTTGAATATAAAACATCATGTAAACAACCAATATTGGAGCCAATGAACGGATCATACCAGCGGACCATCCCCTCCAGTTGGCCCTGCCTCTCCAGGGATTCCCTGTTTCAAAAACAACATTCAAGAGTGGTTCAAAATCTTCTTAGTTGCTGAGAATAACAAATCATCACTTAAAGCAACTGTTTTGATGCAATCCAAGCCTTATGCAAGAAGTATCAAGATATCAGATTACCCTTTCTCCGGAAAGACCTTGATTGCCTTCAAGTCCAGTGATACCAACTTCACCCTACAGAGGTTGATACGACAAAACAAGCGGTAGATAAGGAGTTCTAGGCTCAGCTTTTGTCTGATACTCACTTGAAACGTTTATTCTTAAAGGTAAGATAACTTATCGTCTCTGTGATTTAACACCTCGTCTAAATTATTGATAATGATAGCATATTGCCACTAGCACTTCGAGGAAACCGCAAGGATATCACATGCCTGTCTTCCTTTGAAGCCTGGACCACCCTGGATGCCATCATCTCCACTGTTCCCTGGGGGCCCCTGAACTCCAGGGGAGCCCCTAGAGCCTCTTTCCCCCTGATATCCAAGGGGTCCCTTTTCACCCACTTGTCCCGTAGACCCTACTTCTCCTGTGGGGCCTGGGAGACCAGGAGGCCCTGCTACTCCTTTAGATCCCTGGCAGATTAATAAGATAACATTTGACTTTGAGTTAAGACAATAGGCTGGTACGTTAAGAGAAAAGTCGCTTAACATAAATAATTGAAGTTTAAGTTTTTTTTTTTTTTTTTGACAAAAGGGCATCTTTCTTTACTTACTTCAAGCCCTATGTCTCCTTCAGCTCCCGGGTTACCTTGACTTCCCTAAAACAAAAAAATCCAACGCTGAAAGCAAAACTCCGATGTCTGTTGATATCACACCTGAAATGCTGCATGCTTCAAACTAAACTACATTTCTTGTCCTTTCAAGCAAAAGCATTCTGTTTTTCGAAGGTCAGGTAACATTATACGTCGGTTGTTTGAGGATGTCTGTATGTGTTAACAAAAACAAGCTATTCAATTGATAGGGCATATTCAGTACAAACAGTTATCACACAACTGATCGAAGAAACCAGAAAAGTCTCAAACCCTTTCTTGTGAGACATGACTTACAAGGTCACCAGGGAATCCCACAGTTCCTTGCTTTCCATGGGGTCCAGGATCTCCCTGAAAGACACAGTTACAAATGTATTACCCCTATAAAATATATAAATATATATAAAATTATCATGTGTGACACCATGGGAAAATAGTGGGCCCTGACCTTCTTCAACCCCCCGGTGTAAGCTTATCTCAGATCCTGAGGAACAGAGCTTGAAAAATGGCGCTGCGAAAGTAACAACTTTTATCTTAAATTATCATAGATTAGATAATGCAGCGTCCTTACCTGTTCACCGTCCACTCCTTGATTCCCGTCTGGTCCAACGGATCCCTGATTAGAAGGCAGACGTCACTGTTAAAAGGAACATCAGAACACGCATAAACTGAGGGGGCTTTTTTTAACTGATGTATTTTCCAATTTAAGCGACAAACTAACCCTTAAAATAAATCCACGTCAATAAAAACTTGTTCTGTCTGGCCTGTGGCCTTTCAAGCGTTCCTGGTTACGTACGTTGCAACAATCCAAATTCTGAACCCTACCTCTTTGTCATCATGAATCACCTACATTTCCTTGCCTGGATTTTAACTTATCTTAAGGCTCTTTCTAGGGCAGATACCCTATCACAATAAGAAGGCATTGGGCAGCGTTAAACACTTTATTTAAAACCATTCTAACCTCGTCTCCGTCGCCACCACGGAAACCCTTAGGACCTGGTGTACCGCGCCTTCCTCGGTGACCATCTCGACCCTGGACTCCATCATGTCCGGAGTCGCCAATAGCACCCTGCAAGGTTTAGCAACAATTTTATCACCAGATAATTTACATCATTAAGATTGATGATTCTCAACAAAATGTATGCCTTACAGGTCAACTATGAACGAGATGTATAATAAGACAACACAATTTCTTTCGGCTTTGTATGTTAATGTTATTCTCACGGCGTCGAAAACAGCTGCTGCTTAAACTATTATGTAATGAATATTAAATTCAAAAACTGTCCAACTCACCTGATATCCTTTCATTCCACGAAAGCCTCGCTTGCCAGGTTTTCCTCTCAAGCCCTGTAAAAATTGAGATTGAACGATTTAAAATGTTTTTATGCTTTCATTGATCGTTGAATTATTGTCAGCCTCTGAAAAATGAAGTAAAGACGACTTACTGGAGTTCCATCCAATCCGGGCAGACCGGGTCCACCAGGATCTCCTCGTTCTCCCTGAAAGAAAAAAAAATGTTTTCTTGTCCTGAAGACGTTGGCGATTGTAGAGGATATGTGAGAAAATGTATGAATTAAGACAAGTTAGTGCTAGTTTCCAAGTTTCTCTGAAAATTTCAGGAAACACATTAGAAGCAATTAGTATGTAAGGTACCAGAAAAAAATTAACATCGTTTTAACTAAGCAAGGCAACTACAGGATCTTTCGGTAATAGTCTTGCTGCTAACAAAACTCTTTGGATGGGTGGTTTTCTCTCCTGAAGATAAATTTTACAAAAGGAAGTTTAACGAGAAGTTCCATGTTCAAGATTCAGAGGACTGGTACCTACATTGACGCCCATTTCACCAGTTCTCCCCGGCTCGCCTGTAATACCCATCATGCCCTAGTAAGAACAAGAAACAAATCTCTCAAATGTGCCAGAATTTTATTTCACTTTCTTCTGACAATAAGCCTAAAAAAAAGCAAGCCAATGAACACTCACCCTTGAGCCTGGAAGACCTTTGGGTCCAGGATCCCCTCTAATTTCCTAAAAATGTTAGTAATGAAAAAGACGTATGGATAAAGCGACATAGAAGGGTTAGACTTGCTTTCCGTAAAACAGTGCTCGATACATATAATAGAGAGAGTATAACGTGTGATAGGCAGAAAAAATCAACTACATTTCATCCCTACAGACCTGTTTCGTGGTTGCCCACTCATCAGTGGGCAACCACGAAACAGGTCTGTAGGGATGAAATGTAGTTGATTTTTTTCTGCCTATCACACAATATAGTAGTCTCCCCGCAGCCGTGATGTTTCGGTCACGCAACGCTGCCTCAGCGTTGCATGACCGAAACATCACGGCTGCGGGGAGACTAACAATATAGCGACATAGAAACTTTCTCTATACTTCGTGAAAATGAGGTTTTTATAAAACATTTAGTAGTTGATGACGTTATGCTAACCATACTTAATCCACATCTTGACATGTAAACAGTAAGATTTTAATTGGGAGCAACGAGGGATCTCTTAAGGAATTGAAATACTGTGATTGTATCGTAACTTTTGTTCGCATATCTTAAACATTTTTGTCTAAACAATGTTGATTTTTGTCCGTAAAAATCAAATAAGTAATTACTGAACACGTTCTTATTATAGTTCCAACCAATCCTGTCCCCCTCTACCCCAGCTTTTCCCACTACGTATTTATCTACCGCCCCTATTCCAAATGTCCCGCGTTCATGTTCAGGTAAGTGACAGTCTCATCAGCTACTGATGCTGATTACAAAACAAACAATTCATTACCTTCATTTTTATGGCAGCTGTTGTTACAAGGATTGGTCGAATGGCAGGTCCCTTTTCACCTGGTATTGACTCGTACTGCAATAATTTAATTTAGCAACAGATTAAGCGACACAACCATTCTTAGCAAACACGTAGCGTGGTCATTTTTTCAAGTACGCACAAGTAATTGTGATCTAGAAACCTAAGTAAACTGGGCGAAAAATGCTGCGTTCTTTAGTTTTTGTTCGAAATAGTTGTGTGAATACAAGCAACGAACAAAGCGTCTTGCCCTTATTTTGAGAAAACTTGGCGCAAACACAACAATGTTTTCAAAATTTTCTAGTCACTTCAAGTACACACGTGCGTATATGCATATAGGACGCTACGCGCCTGCTTAGGCACCTTTGTCGCGAAGACTGCTCTTTTTAAGAGGCAATACCGAAAAAATTGTGATAATTTCTTTGAAGAAAAACTACCTGTGACGGTGAGAATACAATGAGACCTTAGCTGTATAACTTCCACTTGATGTTAGACTTTAAATGGCAGTTACGAAATTGAAGGGAGTCAATTTACTTGTCACCTTGAGGAGAAACGTGGGCAGATTGGGTCATAAAGGGATCGGTGAAAAGAGTGAAATATTCTTCGCCTCACGTCTCCTGCCTTAAGGTTAAAAGAGATTGTGGCATCTTGTCTGTAAATGAATCTCCTGCCTTAGG
>NC_142530.1:26375464-26402964 GCF_964205215.1 Stylophora pistillata
TAAAAAGTTTAACAAAAAACGTTTCGGTCTGAGACCTTCATCAGTTGTAATACAATGACTTAAAAATTCCTTAAATAGATTTATTAAGGGCGTGATGACACATATAAACAAACACAGTAATTACTACGCGAAAAATTATCACAATAAAAAAGAAATGGAAAAATTGTCGAATCCACTGAAAATGTTAAGGAACCAGCGTTGACTTGAAAGGCGAGAATTGTGCTAAAATTCCCAATCAACGCTGAGACTGGGACCTTTGATGCCCGCCCAGTTTGGAAAACTTTCTCCGCATTAATTATAGTTTATTCTTTTTTTGGAGTGAAATTTCAATACATATATATATATATACACCCGTTTTCAAAAAGGTTTTCATATGGAGAGATATATATATATACTTTTGTTTCTTGCACGTTCGCTCGTGTGCATTTTTCACGTGTCATTGTCCAACATTGCCATTTCTACGGAAACCACACAAAATATTAAAAATCGTTCTTTGAGTGACGCCCAATAACTCGGCTACTTCGCTGGCTGGTTTCCTCATTCCCAAAACAAGCCAACTGATTCGCCATCGCAAATCTGTACTGCAAGGGGAGGGAATTTTTCAAACGAAAGAACAAAACAGCATGTTCTCTTCAAAGTGAAACAAAGAACCCGACAGAGAGAGAATTTCTCATTAAAACGAGATTTTTCACATGTTGGACGATGACACGTGAAAAATGCACACGAGCGCACGTGCAAGAAAACAAAAGTATACATATCTCCATATGAAAACCTTTTTGAAAACGGGTGTATGTATGTATGTATATAATAATATAATATATATACATATAATATATAATATACATGTATATTATATATTATATATAATATACATGTATACATATAATATATAATATATATGTATGCCGCTTATTTGTTCTTTATCGTATATCACGGCATACATATAATATATAATATATATGTATGCCGCTTATTTGTTCTTTATCGTATATCATGGACTTCAATTTTCATTCAGGCTGACAGTGAAATGAAAATACTCGTTCAAGCCACGTGGGTCTGTCGTCCTTCGTTTTGCATGTTAATTTTGCGCCTGTGCGGTGGTTAAAGGATAGCCATCCTTTTTGGCAACAAAAACAGATGTGTGTACAATAGCAGAGCAACACTTATCACCAACCCGTTCTCCTCCGGCTCCAGCATCTCCTGGTTCCCCAATGACATTGATAATCTGTTGGTCCTGAGGAAAAAAGCAAAAACAGTCAAGTGCAATGATAAGCTATGCCTCTTTCTAACACTTGAATATTGTTGAAATAAGCGATCGAGATTAAAAGTTATGTCAGAACTTTGACTCGATCCTAGAGACGTAAATTTCACTTGGTCGGGCTGCAAGACTTATACAGACAACACGTGACTTACCCCATCTCCATCAGTGACGTCTGTTTGCCGCCTTATCCTGTGCGAGTTTTTCTTGATGTTTCCTAAATCAGAAATTCTTATTGACCGTTTGATAACAGAACGTGCGGTACATTAATGCTCGTGATTTACTCGTAATATTACGAAAAAGAAACTTGCAGCCTTCATCACAAAATTAGCCGAGTCCACCGTGCAAGTTATGTGTGTAAACTAAGGAGTTAAGAAAGCCACGACGGCGATGGCAACGGGAACATTAGTAAACAAACCATTTAATAAGCAGAACAATGGCTGTGTACGTGCGTTATAAATCTTTGTAAATTTCTTTGCTTCCTCTGCAAAAAAAAACAACGTGTAATGACCAAATTTAACGTGGTCTGCAGAACGTGAACGACGACAGCTTAGTTTTTAAATTTCTATTTCTAATTTAACTTAAGGTTATCGCGAGATTCACAGGTAAAATATAAGTTCATTTTTCAACGACGTTGTCCACGGCGTCGCCGTTGTCGTTTTTCTTAAACTCCCAACCGTTCGGTGGGAGAGGGTGAACTTAGTCCTGGAAAAGTCTGTTACTGGTAGAAGTAACTGACGTTTAGATAACTTGCGGTGACGAAACAAAAAATATATACATTCTTTACGTGATTTCATTACCGAGCCCAAAAGTTGCTATCTTTCATATTCTAGTCACTCATAGGAAGCTTTCGGCGCGGCATGCTTTTTCTTGCAGTAGGCTAAACGTGTGACCTGTGTCACACATGGCAACCTAAACCTAATCCTCACAAGAAATAATAATTATGGCCTAATCATTACAGTTCTGGTAAAGTGTCGAAGTGCGGAATCCGTGACATATGTAATGTCCTGCGCTCTTTCTTACATTACCAAATTACATGCCTCACTTGACCTATGGCAATTCGGTCGGTAGTCTGCGAAAAAAAGGGCAGCGCAGCTGATACGGACAAAAGTTTGTCTTGTTGATAGGAAGAGAAGGTGGAGATTACAATATGATATTCAAACCAACCTTTTAAATTCATAGGGAAAAGAAACATACTGGACAATATTGCGGTTCTGAGGACGAGAAATCCGTCTGTGTTCGGCGGCACGTGAATGTCGCGAGGAAATGGTGATTAACTACTTAGATCTCGTGCTAATGTTGGTTTGTGTTATATTTAGGTTTCTTGGGACTGTTTTTCAAACGAAGGTTATCAAATACAGGTCATCAATTACCCGTTCACGTCTGGAAAATCGTTGCGGGACTCGCGCTTTGGACTCTAAAGAGCATTGTGCAAAACAATAAGCTCTGTCAATTAGAGGATCGGAAAGGTGATATGCAGAGGAAACTCTTCATGTCATCCACGAGCAATTATGGCAAATATAAAATCGTTTTCAGTGACTGGAATTTACTGGTTTTTAACAAATCCGTGGGTTAGGTGACAATAGCCCCTAGAATATTTTCATCAGATTAGTCTAACACTCAATGTATTTACACAATTAAAACGTGTCTTACTTTCACTGAACGTTCCAATTACCCAAGAAGCAGAACAGCAGAGCCACAGTAACATTGAGAACCTTGTGATCATCTTTCGACTGTCGGCAACGCTAAGTGTTTAACTTCAGTTTTACGTGGAGATTGTGTCAGTTCGCTGGCCGTCGCCTTTTTTCCCGAAAGAATCTGACGAAAGGCGAGCGTCGTCAGCGTGCGACTACAAGGAACCACTGCAGGCGATTGAAACACACAAAGAGCCAAGTGTTCGCATGTGCGTGTAATTTGAGTTCTTCAACGATAATATGAGGTCATGGCATTCGATGGGATGCTCGGGAAATAACGACTTGGAAAACTGAAATCATTCTAAAGAACGCAAGTGATCAGTAAAAATCTTCGGAAAGTTATAGTATCGTCTGGAAATTTCGAGAACTCAGCAAGGGTAATTCAACATGGAGCCATACAGCCATAGCCGAGAGGTTTGTCATATGCATGCCTCTTCGATAGATTGAAATCGAATTTCTTGTCTCTTTTTTTTTCACATTACACACTGACGCAGAAAAGTGACGAGAGTGTAGATGACCCCGCAGTGGCATCTTAAATAATTGTATTTCTATTCTGATGTACCCGCCGGTTATTCAGACGAACCTAACCCAAACAGCGGTTTTACGCAAGCAGTGGGCCCAAGGTATTCTCTTTAAAAGGGTTGTTTTCATTAAAAAAAATGCCCTTCCACTGCTAGCTTTCTGTACTCTTAACACTGTTCACAAACACGAACGTTCAGATAAAAGATTCAACTACATTCAAGATAGTTTAGAACGCTGTTTTTGTTAAACAACGGCTAAACTTTGATTAAGTAACCGGCCCTTCAAATTTTTCAATAAAGCAACTCGTTTGAGATCTACAAAGGAGATGGTAAAGGCGGGAACAGATCGCGGAGAACGCATCACAGATTGATTCAGAAGTAATTTATATGGGTCCCAGAATTCAAACAAGGCGAATAGCGATGTTTTACTGGCCACAATCTTTACAACTGGCGTAGCCTGCAGAGCAGGCGTTCTTGTGGAGTTTGGGCGAAAATTAGGACTTTGGGCTTTCTGTTTTATTTCCCAGACCGCGCGTAAAGTGGAGCGAGGCGAAAAATTAGGAGGCGGGGGGAGGGGGAAAGGAGAGAAGATCTAACCTAGCCCTAGCCTCTCCCCCTCCCCCCACCTTCTGATTTTTCGCCTCGCTCTATTTTACGCGCGGTCTGGAAAATAAAACAGAAAGCCCAAAGTCCTAATTTTCGCCCAAACTCCACAAGAACGCCTGCTCTGCGGGCTACAACTGGCGAATTTCGGATGAATCAGGAGAGCTGCAGAGCACGCTCTTCTCAAAGTTGATATGCTTTTGGAAAAAAAGAGGTCTCCGTTTTCGGGTCATAGGTCTTAGCTTTAGGGGTCTTCGTTTTCGCTACAAACCAGGAGATCTGCCTATACCAGAAATACTCAAGCAGCGTCTTCAAAAAGAACTGTTTGAGGATGGAAGCTAAATTTCCGACAATGGAGAAATTGAGGCACATCTTGTTGATTACAGAGCGGATTCAAAAGAATCGTTGAGTGGGTCAATCAATCGTAGCCTGCGAAGCAAGCCCTGGGGAAGAGGAGGGGGGATTGGGAAGCAAGCCCTGGAGGAGAGGAGGGGAATTGGGGCGAGGGGAGAAAGAGGGCTTGCCGCAGACCCCCACTAACCAACGAAACGCCCACTATTTTCATTTTCATATCGTCTTGCATCTGTTAATCAGCGCCTATTAAAATTAACCAATAAGAACGCCCCGTTAACGAGAGTTCAGTGAACCATGCAAACTGTCAAAACAACAAACAAAACTTGCTCCACGCGAGTGAGAAATGTCGGACGACAAGGAGAATCTGGTATCAAAATCAAAGAGAGGGAGAAAGCTAAAAGTTAATCCAGAAGACGTAGTTTGCCGGATTTGTGGAGTAAATTTAAGATTAAAATTTGGAAGTGGCTTCAAGAGTTTTGTAAATATATTTCATGAGAGTCAAAGGGAAGAATTCCAGTGTGTCTTCGCCGATCGCCTTCGAACGGTCGGTTTTCACTTCGAAAATAAGTCGCACATGTCTCAAATTATATGCCTCCCTTGTGCAAGAAAAGCTAACAGTTTTTGTCAGTTTTATGAACTGTTGAATAAGGCCGCTTCTCAATGTCCGGATTCGTCGAAACGAAAGTTCTCAACACCGACAGGAAAAAGTCCGTGTAGAAAAAGCTTGCGTCTCCGCTCCCCGGCGCATGCAAAACCTACATCCAGCAGGAAAGCGTTGTTTGACTCGCCGACGAAAGGACAACCCTCAACTTCAACGATGGATACAAATTTAAACATTGAAGATTTGGATCCAACATCCATCGGCTTTGCTATTAAACTGTGTATTGCCTACAAAAGTGGTAATGTTGTGGTTAATGGCAAGTTCGAGAATGAAGACGCTATGCTTATCAAGGCCCTGAGCTTGAACAAGTGGATGGCTGCCACAAATATTCTTCTTCGACATCGATTCTTGAGGGCAGAACTTCTCGATGCAATAGAGAAAGAAATCACGAAGGAAGTGAGAGAGTACTCTAAAACAGACAACTGCTTAAAGAGTTCAGACCCAGAACATTTAACTGTTTTTTCAAACTCGACACTATGCCAAGAGCTTTCGGAATATTGTCCTATACTTCATATGATTTTCAGTGCTGTATGTGGTTTGTCTGATGGGAAAAAGAACACAAGAAAATCCAATGCATTGGCATTAGCTGCCTCTACCCTCCTTAGATGTAGTAATCCTACCATGTCTGCACTTGCATACAGGGTGTCTCTCATTTTGTATAACAGTGGTGTGAGTTATGAGAATTTTACAAGATTAAACAATCTTGGTATATGTATGTCATCAGCAAGCACTATAGCATTGCATAAGAAAATCAATGAGAACTTTGACTATAAAGTTCAACTCTGGAAAAGGCAGATCGAAGAGAACAGATCAATTGTAGCATTGTTGGAGGAGGTAAACAAAAAGCAAATGGCTTCATTTGGTGAGGATGATATGGTTCTTGAGCTTCCACTGAATGTAAACGAAGATAATCTGGTCTCCTACCATTATTACACTCCATCTATCTATAAAGCAATGGTACATGTTTTGGAAACTGTGGTTGGGAAAAAGGTTGATTTGTCTGTCACAGAAGATGATATAACACTTGCTATTGAAAAAATGAAAGCTGAAAGATTGCCATTTTACAAGTAAGTTTAAATTTGATAGATTACTGGTATCAGGGTATCATTGTGTACAAGGACTTATCTTCAAATTGGAAAAGCTTGTCTTTGATTGCTAAGTTTTAAAATTTATCTATTTTTGCAGGATTGTTGCAGACAATATAGACCACAACATCCAGGCTCGTGTGCAAACTAAGTCATGCCACAATCGTTCAGTGCATTGGACGCACCAGTTTGCCTTGAAAGAACAGGCTATTGAATTGGGGTTGGAAAGCGAGTTACCACAGAAATCAGTTGATGACCTAAACCTCATTGAGTTATTACCTAACCAATGTGTTCAAGACCACTTGGTACAACAGTGGGCAGTTCTTGTCAGTAGAGTGATTACCAAGTACATTCCTGCCTTTAATCAGTACAAAACATCTGTGATTTACCATATACCTCACAAATACTCGAAAGAAATGTCAATGAAATCAGAATTGGTAAGTGGGCAGTCTTTTAACTGATGGCAACAAGTACAAAAATCAACACCTGCTACTATTAAATACTAATTATTTGTTGTTCATTTTAGTGCTCACTCTCAATGGAGTTCCACAACCCAAATGTTGCAGGAGACATGGCACAGATTTTAAAGAATTACCAAGACAAATATGTCCCAACAAGTGTAGTTGATAAGAAGGATGTTTTGACAAAGGTGCCAATTCATGGTGATCAACTATTTGAGGAACGCTCTCGTAATGTAAAATGGACATACCAAGTTGCTGATTCAAAATATGATAAATTCTCCAATCTTCTTCCAGAACATGCAGACTGGCACGCTAAAGTAACTCTATATAAGGTATAAAATTATAATCAATTTTTGTATGTTTCTTTCAAATGTCAAACAATTAATATTAATGATTACTTCTAGATTCTATGTGACTTGTTCGTGGATGATAATTCTGTTGCTGAGATTGGAACTTCCAAGGCCAGCATGGTCAGAACAGGTAAAACTAATGCTGCCAAAGGAGTCCACAATCATTATAATGAATACAAAGAATTCCACTCAAGGGAACTTGAAGCACACATCTGTGCCTCTTTCATGACATTTTGTGAAATGTCCAGCATTGATGGTAAGTATGTCAACATTTTTGTTACAGAATTTTAATTATCACACCTAGGTGTTTATTTGTTGTACTTGCAGATAAACCAACTTTAAACTTTCCTGAGCCACATTGTTCAAGACAAACTAAGATGGAATGGCTACTTCAAGTATGTAAAGATTATGTCATGAAGTTTGTATTGGCAGCTGGTGTCAATGTACTTGTGAACAAGACGACTGAACTTGAAAGAAGTACGAATGAGGGGTTTGCATGTCGATTTCAAGGCTGCATGGCAACATTCACATACCATTCAAGAAGAGTTAGGTAAATCATGAAAGAGTAGTAAATAGACAAAATCTAAATAAACAAAATTTATTTTTTTTCTAATTTTATTAATATTCACAGGCATGAGCTTGAAAAACACAACCTTCATCTATTGCCCCCATTTGAAGGTGATGAAAGAGATGAATTTGGCTACTATATTTGCCGAAGTAACTGTGGCTTGTGCTTTAAAACCAAATCAACTAGAAATAGGTCAGTATGATTGAAACAATGAGTGTTTTTCAAAAACTTGTGCAATACTTTGTAGCATTTAACATATCACAGGTTGGTTTAATATTCAATGGGTTTGCCTACTTTATTGCTTTGCAGGATATATATTTCACCACTTTATGCTAAGTGCTATATTGAGTAACCAAATTATTAAAGTTCGTTTGGTATTTTCCTGCCATGCTTAACTGAGTGCTAACACTGATATGGGTTCTTCAAATGTTAAGAAAGTTTGATTAAAAAATTGTAATTTTCATTCCACATTTTATACCATAATTGGGTAATAGTATTCCTTAGAAAAGCATTCAAAACCAGTGATTATTATTTATAGGCATGAGAAACAGTTTCATCCTGGGTCTTCATATTCATTTGCAAGTTCAAGTTCAATTGCTGACACTAAAGAAAAGCCAAAGGAAGACTACTTATACAATTATCATCAAAGTAGACTGGCCTTTGGTCTGTTAATAATGGCATTCGAAGATGCAGTGAAGGAAGGAGATGGCCAGCGTTTATGTGACATTTACAGAGTTGCACTTTTACTCTATAAATTACACAATCACTACAAATATTCCTATGTTGTTCTCCTTTTCTTGGTAAAATTAAATGCCTTGCTCCCAAAATTTGAGGCTGAGCGACTCAAATGGAACCGATTTTATAACAACAATGGTGGAAAAGGCTGCAACATTTCCCTTGATTTAAAGAAAGAGCACCAGAATTGTCTACTGAAGAAGATGTGGCGTGCTCTTGGACCAAATCTTGATGAAACAAATGCAGCCCGGCTGGCTGGAACACTTGATGCGGTTGAAACTATCATTAGAAATGTTGATAGTGATTGTTCATTGAAGAAGAGAAGTTCTTATAGGTCAGAAGCAATGAAGAGTGAAGCTGTTTCTCAGATTCTGGATGATCTATTACAAATAAAGGCCTTCACATATACACCTGGAAGGGAAGGCCACCCCTCCTTCCCACAAATGAGTTCAAATTTAGTCAAGGGCTTGGACTTTAGAGACCTTCATTGTTGGATGAAAGAACATTTGAAATCATGGAAAACAGCATGCACTTTGGAATGAATTTTGCACATATGCACATTTATATTTTAGATGGATATTACCTGGTGTTATGAGACTCGATCATTATGATATGTCAGAGAAAAACATTCAAATAAACATTCAAATAATATTTACATTAACTATGGGTATTAGATATCAAACATATTCACAATATTTACATAGATGTTTATCAAACTGTCACATTTGTAGCTAAAAGATGTCTGGACATAATATGATCAATAAATGATTCATACGAAAGTTTTAAAATTGGAATATAACCATTTCAAAAAAAATTTAAAGAGGGTATATTGTGGTGAATGAGTGATATAATATTTTCTCAGAATGCTGACTGAAAAAAACAAAAATACCCCAGAGAACATATTTGAATTGTTCAAAATATCAATTGGAATTATTGGATATTCTGAAGTATTATTGTTGTTTGGTGAGCATTCTAAGAAATTGTTTTAACACACCCTCAGGTATTCGCAGCACCTGGTTTTGTTGGCCCCTTCAGCAAAATATTTTAGTTTTTTTTTAAGGTAAATAGTTAGGTTTTGTAGCCATATTTCACCAACCTTAGCATGGCACCTTTCATGACATGGTAATCATATCAGATAGTGGAAATACCTGCTAAATGAACTAAGACCTACCAAATAAAAGCTCAGTCTATATTTCCTCAATTGGTTCATTATCTGACCATTCATCACCACTTGAATCACCAACATCATCAAATTCTTGTAACACATCAAAATCGAGGGTGTCAAATGTCAAGAAGTGTTCATGCTTTAACATAGCCATTGTCTCATCAAAATTGGGAATATCAAGAAATATTTCTTGGATAATTTCGAGGATTGCAACAGCATGACCCACAGAGTACACTGCACATTTATTCCAAATGTCATCTACAGTGAATAGCAAAGCACAAGATTCCACAACATCATCAGTGAGCTCTTCAGAAAAACCATGTGCTATGATAGGATCAAACAACGACTTGCTTGCTGACATTTCACATCGTAACTCTTCCAGGCTTGAACGCAGATCCTTTTTGTCATCTTCACAGACTGACCTTGTCAGAAAAGGTGGGGGAGTAGTGTTCTCTACCATTGTTGTGTAAATGGGTGAATAATTACATGATTCACCCTCGCATTTACATGATGAAGCACAGTGTGAGCAGCATATATGACCAGGCTCAAGCGATTTAATACTTGGATCAAAAAGTGTGTATGCCAATATACGGTGACAATTTTCAGCTCTGACAAACTCTTTAACATCCTTGCTGCAGTGGATAAGTTGTTGCCCATGATAAATAATGATGTTATGGCTCTGTATTCCATCACGTCCAGCTCGACCAGCTTCCTGGAGTTGGTCTAGCAAGTTCCTGGCCGGGCCCCAATTAATAACATACCTGACATCAGGAAAGTTAACCCCCATACTTAGGGCAGATGATGCTACTACCACTCTGATTCTACCATCTCCCTTCAGTGACTCCATTATCTGCTCCTTCTGGTGTGACCAGGTATTGGAATGGAAAATTCCAATCAAACAATTTTTCCCTTGGCATGAGCTGGTTGGGAAATAGGCCTTTCCACCAAGTTTCATGAGCAGGTAATTGACAACTCGTGCTATATCATTCATGGTGTTGCAAAATATGATGCTTTTATCTGTTGCAACATTCTTTAACATCAGTTCTTCTATCAGCCAATCAAGCCTTGAAAAGGCATCATCCTTTTTTTGGTGGAAGACATGAAATCTTACATTTGTGCGATTGGGACTGATAGATATAATCAGGGGGTCTTTCATTGCCAGTGATGAACAGATGATATTTTTTGTGTCGTCATCAGCTGTGCCTGTCAAAGCTGCAATGGGGATTTCTATAAAAAAAAAATAACACTTGTTCCTTTTTTAAAATCTTGTACATAAAAACAGTACGAATGGATATTTTCAGTTATCTAAGTTATTCAGTATGAGGAAAACGAAGGCACAAACCTAGCCCAAAGAACGATCTCAAAGAAGACAGTTCGCCATAGGCGGAACGGAACGCTGTAGTCATTTCACTATTCTTGTCCTTTCTGAAAAAATACGGCAAATCAGTCTTAAAGAAAGAAGGAAAGTGCAAAACCAACTGCCAAACTATAAGCTTGTTTTCACGGCTTTTTTTGGCGACGCAAATATCGGCAATTCAACTTTACCTACCTCAATCCCGTCCAGGTTTCTATAGTGTGCGATTCATCGACGATAACTGCCATAGTTCTTGCAATAAATCCCTTGTCTTGTTTTAAAAAGTTTGTGAACTTTTTGTCCAGCGAGCTTTCGGCAGATGCATAAACAACATCTACAAGTGATAGCTTTTCGAAATTGTCGAGTGCATCGACGAGATTACATCCAGTGAGACCAAAAGATTCTATTTCAAGAATCTGATCCTTAATAATACTCACTAAAGGAGTAATTACGATTACTAACGGCCGATGTTCGTCAAGGTTCTGGTCACATCGAGCAAGTAAAACCAACAGTTGAAAAATAAGACTCTTTCCAAAACCAGTCGGCAAAACTGCCACAAGATCCCTCCTTTTAACGAATAACTGTTCCAATGCTTGGCGCTGCTCTTCTTTTAAAGTAATTTTGTCGTTTAGGCACTCTTTTAAAACATATTTAAGCTTGATGTCGAAATCACAATCGTCCGCCATTTTCTGAAAGGTAGTCACCCTGACGACTGTTTACTTTGAGAGTTGATTGACAACGTGTTGCTCCCAGCCAATGGGAATTTTTCGTCCATACGAGATCGGAAATTTCCTTGGTTAGTAGGGGTCTGCGGCAAGCCCTCCCTCTCCCCTCGCCCCAATTCCCCTCCTCTCCTCCAGGGCTTGCTTCCCAATCCCCCCTCCTCTTCCCCAGGGCTTGCTTCGCAGGCTAATCAATCGTTGAGTGGGTCACCTGTGCTTAAACCTCGTTCCCAGGTCCTCCTTTGTAAATTCGCGTGTTGCAAGATACAAATTGTCATCCGAATGTATTGAGATATCAGGCCGGAGATTTCACTTGAGTAGGTTTTATTCTCTAAGTTCTTTCCATTAGACTGACTGAAGGGAGTTTGTTTGTACCAAAGCTGTGCGACTGATAGAATTACGCGTATTAGGCTGCCATCGGTCATCCCCTGGAAGATTTTTTGCTATCATTGAAGTATTAGTCGTCTCTTCGATTGCCCATCGAAGCATGCCATGCCGCCGCTTTATCTTCGAAGATTTCGTGTTTTTCTGGAGAACGGTCGATAAAGATGCCTCGGAGACTCTAGTAAATAACCAGCAAAAATGACGAGAATCAGGACTGCTTAACCAAATGGCGACAGGATTGTGCGAAAAGAGACAACCACGGCGTCCAAGTAAAGAACGTGAAAATTTAGTTCGCTTTGCTTTGAGTGGGCTTTCCTGTATGTGCGCAGCAACTGGTAAGCTCTCTTTGATTCAGTACAAAGTTATATTTTTCTTTGCCCATGCTGCATACTGTTTATGCTGCGAGGATGGAAAGTGAAGTGTTTATTCAAACTGAGCCAAACGGAATTTCTGAATGTCACAGCGACTATGTCTTACTATGTCTTAAGCCGTATAATAAATTATAAAATGAATATTCAGGTGCATTATCATTTTATGATAGACGATAAAAGTCTATCTTTCCCACCCAGAAACCGCTCGTGGATTTAGGGGATTGTTGTCATATTAATCTTACAACTTGCCTTTAATCTTTTTCATTGCTTGCTGTGGTGCTGTTAAGAAAGTCAATATGATCAATCTGAGTTGTAAATGGCTCATTAAGAGACATGTTGTGGTACTGTGCATTATGTAAATTTAAACAGATAATTGCATCAGACAAATTCAGGACTTGTGTTTGGTGAGAAGTCGCTTTTTCATGCCAATTTGCAGAGAATACATTACCCAAGTGATATATCAGATATACATAACTCAAATGATATATCAAACTACTTAACTCTTGTAAGTAACTTTATCAGAATGTTATTTTGTATACACTCCTTTGCCCCTATTTAACACCTTCCTCCCCCCCGCCACCTGCACAGTTCCCATACAAAGAATGCTAAATTCCTGCAAGTCACGTGAGATAACTGAGTAGTAGAGCTGCATATTTAATGAATAGCAAGTAATGACATTTTGGTAACACTTGGAAAAGTCACCAACTTGGGGACATAATTATAACAGGTAGTCAAGTAAAAGTCTGTAACATTGTATTTTTTAGTATTTACGGTACTTATTTAATGTAAAATAAGCATACATAATACTCAGTTGTCCAAAACTTGTCTCTGGTTTAAAGCACTAGGCCTTAAGATGTCTCAGGACCCTTCAAAGACAATTATTTTTCTGTTAACTGGTGAAATTAATACGATTTTTAGGATGTTAAATGGTGGATTTGAAATGATCTGAGCTTGTATCTCTGCTCATTAGTAAAGAATCTTTGGTACAACTGGACCCTTCTTTGAATGAAGACCAAACCTGTGCTACAAAATATATTGAAGGGAGCTCAGTGCTCTGAAATTGTGAAATCCCAGGTGCCCAGCATATGATTTTAATGAAAAAACTTGGAATTCCAAGTCACATGAAAGCAAAAGTAAGATGCAAGTGGTCACTGGGTACTGCTAGAGCATAGTCCTGAAGACACTTGAAAGAAATGGGATTTTGATCAAGCCATTACTGTCAGTTACTCCTTCTTTTTTCCCCTTGGTTATCCATGTGGTAAAACATGTTAGAAAACTGGTGTTAGACATTAGAAGACCAAGGAACAACAATTTTATTTCACAGTAATATAACTGTAATCCATTTTCTTCCTAGTTACAAATCCTATAGATGTAATTAAGACTCGCATGCAACTTGATAATGAATTGGGCTCCCAACATGAAAGCAGAAACATATTTCATAACCGTTACTACCGTGGTTTGGTTCGAGGGGCAGCAAGAATTGCTCATGAGGAAGGTATACGTGGTCTGTATAAAGGGTGAGTCAGCACTAGCAGCCGAATATGAGAGTTAATGAAATTGTTTGCCTAAATTGTATGGCTTAGAGACTATTTTATGCAATAAGAAATGATTTTAGTTTGAATGTTGAATGATGTAAAATTCTATGGCTCTCTCTCTAAAGGCCCAACTAAAAATTATTAGTTTTTGTAAGACCTCCCTTTGTATTAATTTCCTTAAATTGGTAACTGAGTGATTCACCATGCAGGAAAAGGGAGCTTGTTTTTGTAATGGGATAGATGGCATTTTTAGGAATGCAACAGCAATTTTTCACTCATTCCTTCATTTAGGTGACCCAAGACGACTGATGCTTGTATAAAACAAGTACAAAAACTGCCTATGACTTTTCTTATCAAGCATATTTATGTGCTTGTATCAAAATGGATTTTTTTTTTGTTTTCTACTCATTTAATGGAATAAGTTTTTCTACAGTTGGTTCCATTCCCTTTGCAAGCCTCTGCATCGGTGGATAAAAAAGACCACCAGAAAATTTCTCTTTTTTTTTATATCTGTCTTTAAAGATGGCCAAGGTTAGCCAGAATAGTTTCATTAAATGAAAAGGATAGTAATTAATGTTGACTTTAGGTTAGCGTGCTTGCAGGCAGTAGTTCGAATGTGCGAGATACAGTGCAGCAAATACATTTGGGTGGCATATTGGACAGGCAGAAAATCTGGGATAAGTGACAATACGAGGGGGAGGGAGATGGTGGAGGGGGTTTTGCGTGGCTTTCAGAAAATTTACTTCTTTTAACAAACCAGGAAGAGGCTTTACTTGTTAGCAAAAACATTCTTTTTATCTTATTTACCTCAGTATAACTCCCTCACTGATGAGAGAGGCCAGTTACAGTACACTGAGACTAGGCTTGTATGAACCTCTTAAAGAGTGGTTTGGAGCAACAGACCCCGCCCACACACCTCTATGGAAAAAGGTCTGCTCAGGAGCAATTGCTGGAGCAATTGGAAGTGCCATAGCTTGCCCTACTGATGTGGTAAAGATCCGTTTAATGGCACTGCCATCTGGAAATCAATGGCAGTATAAACACACACTTCATGCATTTCAAGCAATTGTTGCCAGTGAAGGAATTCGTGGACTTTGGACAGGTGTGAGTACTACAGTGAAACGGTCAGCACTTGTATCAGCTACAGCTGTGTCTTCATATGATCATGCAAAACATACTATATTGAATGCTGGAATTCTCCAGGAAGGACCTGTTTTACACATAATGGCTTCCTCCATAGCGGGATTTGTGACAAACTGTGTCTCATCACCAATAGACATGGTGCGCACCAGGTACATGAATCAAAAGAAGGATTGCAACAAGAAACCGCTGCTCTACAGAGGAACAATAGACTGTATAACAAAGACGGTTCACAAAGAAGGACTGTTTGGTCTTTATAAAGGGTTTATACCAAATTGGACAAGAACTGGAACTCACACAGTTGTAACATTCTTTGTTTTTGAACAGTTGAGGGCTTTTGTGGGGTTGAAGCCAATATAACTGATATATTACAGCTCACTAATACTTAAGGGAATAAGCTTGGTGCAGTGTGGAGTATTCAAATAACCTTTGAAACAAAGTGAATATCTCATAATTTGAGACGTTTTCGCAGTTAGAGAAAAACTGGAGATGCTCTTAGGGTGCTTACGTAGATAGTGCTAGCAACATGCACAGCAGCCATACCACTTAATTAAAAAGAAAAACAAAAAAGAAATTATCGAGAAGCTTGGATTCTAAGCTCCAGAGTAAGATTAGGGTGGGGAGGGAGGGTTTGGGCGAAGAGATTTGGAGAGAGAGAAGGGGCAACTCATCGACAGACCTCAAGAGTTTGCTAGGTAGGATTAGTTATGGCTTCGTTCATAGATCTCTGATTGCCATTTTAACATTATTCATGTAATTTTGCCTACCTTGCTTCGATAAAATGTTTTTTTTTTCTTTATTGAACTTACACTCAGAAGCAAAGTTTATTTGCATGCACGTAAAAGAATAATACTAGTGCTGGACGTTTTTAAAGAGGTGTTGGACATTTCTCAGCATCCCGTCTCACTCCGATTTTTGTAAATGACAGCAAATTTTGCATTTTGTTGTTCACTATGTGAACACTTCTATTCATTTGTAATTTAGGTTACGCTTTTCATTGTCAAGGGAGCCTTAAAAAGTCTGTTTGACACAGATTACTGTCATGAACTAAATGTTGTGTTCGATTCTTACATTGCAGATATACTCGACTGCAAAAAACTTGAAGCCTAAAAAACATCCGCAAAGAACAATGAGACCCAACGGCTTTATGCCTTCAAAGACGTGATCCACCTACCTTCATCAGCAAGAACCCTAAACTCTAAGCTAACCCCAAGCAAAAGTAAAGCACAGATTATGTAACTGTGCGAACATTCCCATAAAGCCGTTGGGTCTCACCGTAGATCCTGCTTTTTAGGTGTCAAGGTCTTTTGCAATCAAAGTTATTAATTTACCTATTTTGTAAACGGGAAGTCGTATTTTTGCTGCGTAATTTTAGGCTTTGATAGTTGTAGTGCGTGGAAACCGATAGGGTCGAATGGTCTGAGACGTTACGTTGCCCATCTACCATCGGTTTTAGAGTCTGACAGTCTTGGTTTCCTCTCGGAATTGCGTTTATGGAAAACGTGACTATTAGTTGCAAGTAAATATTTTGTCCCACATTTTTGTCTTCCCCGATTGTCTGATACGAGACATAGCCATGAAATAATAGACATCTTTCCCTTGAAAATATTGCCACACGTCAACTAAAACACTTTTAATATTGCTGCTGCGTAAGTCAGATTAAAGTGATTACGTCTTCTTGTTACTTTGTGTCTTTAAAAGGGTTTCTACGCCAGCTGATGACGTGCGCTCAGATTCCAAATGTCTCGCATTCACATTACGATTCACTGATCTGCAAATTTGACGCTGCTTGTATCGAGACCTCTATGTTGCTACAGCTGTACACTTTGTTGATTTATCTGTGTATTTTCTTTGTCTTTTATTTCATAACTGGAACAAGAGTACGCTCTCAAGCGAGCCACATCTACCTCATCACATATTGGCAAATCGTGAGTCGATATACCTCGACCGGCGTTCGGATAACTTTGCCGCCCAACCCGTTTTGGTATGGGGTGCTCCGTATTATACGATATGGCGGGTAGTGAGAAAGCCCTCTGACTCCTGTTGACTAACGGTTTGATTGATCCTTCTGCACTTGCTGATGAAGGTCGGCGGATCACATCTTTAAAAGCAGAAGACCGTAAACAATATAGAGAAGGGTTAATGGCGCAATTTAGGTATCCGCTCCAGTATGCAATGCGACCAAGGTACCCAGGTAGGGTTGACACATCCTCTGAGACAATAGCCAGTGTAATAAGAATGAAAAATGGCAACCAGCAAATAAGAAAAGTGTTGAACATCACGCATAATGTGATAGCGAGTCTTTTGGTTACAGCCGACTGTTGGTTCCCTCGACGTTCAGAGTTCTGGTTGATTTTTCCTTCGTGTGAACTCACCTTGAAGTAAATTCGACCATAAGCGAATGACATGCCGCAAATTGGAATAATAAATGCCACAAGAGCAAGTAAGGACAGCTTCAATTTGTCGGCAAGGGAATTTGGGAAAGCTATTCCACAATGCGCTGTTGTCGGATTGAATACCATGTAACTCCAGTTTTCAAAAGGGCCCAGCGATAGAAAAGAAAATGCGAAACAAAGCCCCCACATTGCAACCAAATGAAACTTGGCCCTATTTTTTGTAATCCGGAGCCATTCGCAAGATGGTTGTTTAACAACTGAAAAATAATTCTGACTGGCGATGAGGGACAAGGTGAAAATGGAAATACAAAAAAAAAATTGTTGAGAAATCCATTGGTGAGGCACCAGTGCTGTTTCATTGTGAATCTTCTTTGTATGCTGTTAATGAGCGCAAACGGGCTACACAGGGTGAGCGCTCCGATGTTTGCTACAGCGAGATTCACGAGAAAAATAAAAGTTGGATTTCTTAAATTCTTGTTTCTGTAAATTACACTGCAAATATATAGATTTCCGAAGACGCCACAAATGGCGATAAAAAAAAGAAAAACTGCTTGTAATATTCCTTCTTCGAGTCCTTATATAAATACAGTGGTAGTGTTGCCATGAGTAGTGTTGGATGGGGTAGTGTTGGATGGATCATTCGACATCTTTTGACAAGTTTTGCTCAGTGTTCCTGTCGTTCGCTGTTTCAGCTCTTAAGTTTAAAGCCAGTGCAGTATAATATTGACAGTATTGCCGTCAAAACAATTTGGGTACTGTTGGTGAGAGTGGCATATGTCGGCGCAGTCGCAGTCAGTTTTTCCCGAACTGTTGCTGAGTTCTCCCTGGTTTCCTTCAAGATTAATGCGACTAATAGCTGTTATCCATCGGCGCTTTGAATGATATCTGTATTCAGATCAGATCCTTTTGGTCCGTGTGCAAGTAGTTCATTGACAACAAGAAGATAGAACATCAGTGTATTTGTACGACAGCCGCATCCAAACAAATCAATAATTTCATCGTTCCGGCTTAACACTATATCGTATCCAATTTGGAAAATATCACCACGTGTTCAATATTTTTCTGTAGAATTTAGTGAATGTTTACACAAAAGAAGAAGAAGAGATGGAAATATCAAGCCGCAAACATGATAATGACAAGCACTGTTCAAAAATCTTCAAAATGACATCTGTTGCCTTTGTATCAATGATTTAATTTATGAGGATAGACAGACAAGCTTTCTAAACTAGATTAAAATTCTCTTATAATGTTCAAAAAAGTTTATGAAAGAACAAGGGTCACTCGCATTAGGTAGGCGTGTTGCGTTGGTACAAACGGAACTAATGGTGGGGTGAGAATGGCTTTTGCGCAATCCTAAAGTAGACCAATCACTGGGCTTTTTGTTTGAATGGAAATAGCCGGCTTTCTAACGAAGTGATTTGGTCGCCGGGGTAAAACAAGGTGAAAATTCAGTCACTGCATTCTTTATAGCGGCTTCCCGACATAACCGAAAATGATGTGTTAACCCGGTGTAAATCATGCTTCATATCTCGATAAAAACAAATTATGTGAGGGCTTTGTTAATAATTTTATGCAGACTATTAGTTCAATAACAGATCGAGGGGAAAACTTTGGAACACAGCACACAGCACACAGCACACCTGCTTATTGGTTGGATTTCAATCAAGGTTGTGACCGATGTCTCCCTCTTGACAGGTTGATTATATTTCCGTTTACCTCTGTTGATTTATTTCAAGTTTGTCATTTTCAGCAGAGTCTGTATACTCAGTGACGCGCTCGCTCAGTAGAAAATGATCTTGGCCGGTCCACCTCGGACTCCCTTTAACGGCATCAGATGTGGCGCTAACTGATTTGTTAAATCTTTTCTTTTCTGACTGATCGGATTCATATTCACTTCCATTCCGTACTTTGACTTTTCTATAAACGGTTGATGTCTTTTATGCTTCAAATCCTCGCTGGCAAAAGAAGTTAATATTTGTGGGTTGCTCTCGTCCAAACCGACATAGTATTTACTGTCACTTTCCGGTGGCAAGCAGATGTTCTTAAAGATTTCTCGATGGGAAACAAACTTTGTGACTGATTTACGCATCAACGGTCCAGCGAAAGTTCTGGTATTATGAGAAATTAGAACAATCACTGAGAAAACTTTTTTTTTGCCTGAAAAGGAATTTTGCCCTAAATCGTGCATGCTATGGCAACCGCAATTATATCAGATTTTTGCAGTGGCACTTGTTCGAGGTGCCTTTTCTTGGTTGAGTCATTCCAATGTTGGAATGACAAAACACGCATTCAAAACAAGATACAACAACCACAAACTCTCTTTCAAAAACCGAAAATACTCACATGACACTGTACTTTCAAAACACATTTGGGACTTAAAGGAGCCAGGCAATGACTACAAGATCAACTGGCGCATCATCATAAGGGCAAGCGCATACAAAGGCAAACCATCTCGCTGCAACCTATGTTTGGCTGAAAAACTTTGCATCTTGACCGCTCAAAATGCCTCTCTCTTAAATAAGAAATCTGAGCTTGTAACGAAATGCCGCCACGAAAACAAGTATTTCAATGCATCCAATCAAAAGAAGCGCACGCGTGACGACTTCTAACCGTTCTTGAATTTTAAACATTCATAACCGTTTACTTCTCGTAGACAACTCTCAGTCTGATGATCGCCTAGAGCGTGAAACTCGAGTAACTAGTAATAATTTCCTTCTTTCACATTTGTATATATATATTGTGGGAGAAAAAAGACAAGTAAACTACAAGTTCATCCCTACAAGTCTGTCGCGTTGTTGTCTTTGCGTGTCGTGTTGTTGTCTTTTTGCGTGTCGTGTTGTTGTCGTTTCTGTCGTGTTGTTGTCTTTGCGTGACAGAAACGTACATCGGACTCACAGAGAATGACTTCAAAACAAGATACAGAAACCACACCGCATCATTCCGCCACGCTAAACACAGAAACTCTACCGAACTCAGCAAGCACATCTGGACCCTCAAAGACAACAACATCGATCACTTTATTTCCTGGCGCATTCTCTCATCGCACTCACCGTATAACAGCTCAACTAAAAGATGTAACCTCTGCCTCAAAGAAAAATTCCTAATCATCTGCCGGCCCGAACTATCAACACTAAACAAACGTAATGAACTCGTGTCTTCATGCCGCCACAGAAGCAAAGCCCTCCTACGCAACAACTAAACCGTCAATTTCGCGCTGAATAAATTAGACTAGTTAGATCATGCAAATTATATTGTATAAAAGAAATGGTAAAGTTTATTCTCATTAAATCCCCTGATGAGTGGGCGACCACGAAACAGGCTTGTAGGGATGAACTTGTAGTTTACTTGTCTGTTTCCTCCCACAATATATACTTCGCTCTACTTCTATGTATTGAGCACTGTTCTACGAAAATCAAGTCACACTTTATATATATATATATATATATACACTCTTTACTATTTCGTTGTGGTAAATGGATTTCAAAGAGCGCTCAACTCTTGGAGGAGCATTGTATATTAAATCAAACCAGTTCAGGACTTCAGGAGTGATTCATCGCTTTATTGCTGCGACAGTTTCGTATGGTCTTAGGTTGACTACACTCATCAGGCAACATCAACGAGTAGACAGGTACGTGGCAGAGAATAGAATAGACCAGTGAATCGAGTAGATTACATTTCTTAGTACTCCAACTCCACCGAACTATCAAAGCACATCTGGGATCTAAAAAACAGCCAAACAACCTACTCGATTCACTGGTCCATTCTCTACCACGCTCCTGCCTTCTGTAACAAAACTAAGAAATGTAATCTGTGCCTCGCAGGAAAAGTCCGCATTCTCCAAGCCGACAAAAACACTTTGCTCAACACGAGATCTGAACTAGTTTCCAAATGCCGCCACGAAAACAAATTCTACTTATCGAGCTTTAAAACTTAGCTTTTATTCACTTTCAGTAGAATTAGGTGTCACTAAACAAATTCTACCTATAGAACTTTAAAACTTAGCTTTTATTCACTTTCAGTATAATTACGTGTCACTAAACAAACTCTACCTATAGAACTTTAAAACTTAGCTTTTATTCACTTTCAGTGGAATTACGTGTCACTAAACAGATTCTACCTATCGAACTTTAAAACTTAGCTTTTATTCACTTTCAGTAGAATTACGTGTCACTAAACAGATTCTACCTATCGAACTTTAAAACTTAGCTTTTATTCACTTTCAGTAGTATTACGTGTCACTAATTATAGGAACTAAGTTTCACACCGCCTAATTATAGCACAGGCAGCCCAAGCTCTCTTTGAGAACCACACAAGGAACACAATTTGCATAACGATTTATAAGGATTTGTATGGGATTTTCTACAAGATAGCCATAGAGATAGTTAAAAGTGAAAATATTAAATAAAAATGGCTTACCTTATTCCATACGTGTGTTGCTTTCTCCTGGTGTCGTTATTTTACCGATTTCACTTGATTTAAGCGGTTTTTTTGAATCCTGGTTTTCTCTTCTCAAAGAAAAGACAAGGCCGAACACTTCTGTCCAGACAGCCTCCCGAACGAAGTAAAAAATCCCAAGCTAAAATGTCTTCTCTTTAAGAAGAGAAAACCAGGATTAAAAAGACCGATTAAATCAAGTAAAATCGGTAAAATAACGACACCAGGAGCAAGCAACACACGTATGGAATAAAGTAAGCCATTTTTATTTAATATGTTCACTTTTAACTATCTTTATGGCTATCTTGTAGAAAATCCCATGCAATTCCTTATAAGTCGATATGCAAATTGTGTTCCTTGTGTGGTTCTCAAAGAGAGCTTGGGCTGCCTGTGGTGTCTCTTTCGAGCGAAACACCAGAAGAAAAGTGCAGAGCACGTGTCAGTTTCCTGCTATAAAGGCGAACTTAGTTCTGATTCGCTCATACATACAGAATTGTTGACGGGCTTTGTCTCGGAAAACGCCAGAAGGTAAATTCTCAAGTGCCTCAATGTAGTGGGTATTATCATTGACGAGATTTTAAAAGCCCATGAGTTATCATCGGTTATCTGTGACAAATCATCAGTCAACAGGCAATGTGTGCATCAACCTGATTTCGTGGCAGGAAAAGTTCAAGGATAGTTCCCACCGGAAACAACTGTTTTGTTTGCGCCGTGCATCGACACGTTTATCTCGATAAGAGCATAAGACTCATCATACTTTCCGTGTTTGAATAACCCGAGGTTTCGTTACCGCAATCCTGAGATTACTATGCAGTGTCGCAACCCCTTTCGATGCCGATAACAAGGCACGTGATGTGCAATGTCCTGATTGGCTCTCTATTTAAAACTAGTAATCTTATTGGTTATTGATCTGTCATATAAACGCCCTATTTCTCGGCGTGTTTATTGAGGGCGCTGGTTTTGTCAAAGGAAGCTGCATCGTTCGTGAAGCCATTGAGATACGCAGAATGAAGGGTCTTGTGCTGAGCATCTTTGTCTTCTGTGCAGTTCTTGCAACTGGTAAGTTTATTCTGTTGGTTGTTGTGAAGTTAACTGTGAAATAAGAGAACGGTAAAGACACGTCTTGCGTCTGAGCAATCTCTCATGTCCACCTGGCTTTTTATCGCTTTCAAGCTCGTTTCAAGCTATGAGCTCGTTTTAGCGGGCTTGCAACATTCAAAAAACTTGTTCATAGTTAATAGTCACCTAAGCATGGTAAGAAAGGCGTCAGATCGATTTACGTTGTCCATAAGAGTGTGGTTAGGGTGGCCTCGTTAAGGTGAAACTGAACTGAATGATGCCACATACCCACTCGTGTCGTCCGCTCGGCTCACTGGATTCTTTCGCTTCACTAATAGGAAAGGATGAAGACTGCTAAAGCACAAGTTAACTCTTTGATTGAGCTGTTTATCGTCTGTGCTTATTTTTCTATCATGTGGCTAAGTTGCCAACCTCCCTGTTTGCTTGTAATTTCAATTTGTGGAGTTTATTCTGGTTTTTGGCTTCTGTGACCTTAATTCAATCCCTGATAATGCTGAGATGTTTCAACGCCAGCTATCATCAAGTGAGAAGTAATCTTTGTGAGAATCCTGCTAAGCCTAGGTACTTCTTCTCTAACGTAGCCTGGATTTGCTGTTTGGTCAAATCACACTTGAATGCCACACTGAAAATTTTCCTTGTTCGTGCAGAATGGGAAACAAATGACGGATACAACTGAAGGTAATCTGCTTCTGACAATCGCTCAATCTCAAAGAAACCTTCCAGGTATTATTTATCCCGTGCTATTCCTTTTGAGAAGAAACAATTGCTCGTTTTTCCGGTTTACTACCTCTAGTCATGAAAGAGTCGGGCATGAAGTTCGAGCAGAACAGTGATCACACCCAAAACGCATTAATCGATACTTCTTAATCTTCTTCGGTTTGAACACGGGGAAATTGTAACATAAGACAATTTCGCACAAATCGATTCTTTCCCTTCAACATAAAGAATACGTCATCGCTTGAATATTACAAGTCCTTAGTGTGATGTCAAGTTTACAATAAAGCCACAATAAAAATGGCTGTAGCGAGGGAACCCTTGCATAGCTAGCAATATCAGGAATTCACTGGAATTATCTATATAGCTGTTATTGTATTCCACTGCTCTCAAAAAATACATGACAAAAAGTTATCTTATACCGAATCTAACACATAAATCACGTTAATTTATATACGAATACATAACGAGGTTTTCCTATTCATTTTTGGACGCTCATGGACGCAGCCATACACAGAATGAAAGGCACGGAATACCACTAATACCTGAGCGCAAATTTAATTCCACTCATGTTTAATTTTCACTTAATTGCAAAACCTGCTAAACAGAATTTTTTACTAGCCTAAAATGAGTTTGAAAGCTTTAGAGTATGAAAAGTCCAAAACTTCCAATGGGTTTGCCCACAGGTGTGAAAAACTTTGAAATTTATATCGAAAAATAGTCGAGCAATGCATTGCAATACATTGACATTATCTTTCATTTCAGCTCACAGCCTCAAGTGCTATGTCTGTTTAGGAACCGAAGATGACTGCAGTAAGAAGAAACTGGAAGCAAACAAGGACAGCAAATCGAAAGACTGTCCACCCGGAATGAATGAATGCATGAGGGTCTGGGCAAAAAAAGACGGCAACACTGCAGTGGCTAACTCTTGTTCTAATAGTCTCGGTTGTGATGCTGCCAAAAAAGTATGTGACGACCTTAAAGACGGAGAATGCGTAGTGGGCTGCTGTGACAGCGACTACTGTAACGCGGGCTCTTCAGTTTCTGTTAGTGTGATCCTGATGACCGTAAGCTCTGCCTTAGGTCTGGCACTACTGAAGTAGGCTGGCAACGAGAAACGAACCCTGGCACGTTGATATTTGTAGTTTTTTTTATTTCATAGTGAGGTTTCCACTCTTTTGACTGTGTGTAAAAGCCGTACAGGTTTTAAAACAAAAGGTAAAAAAGGAAATTTGTTGTTGCTTTTTTTATCGATTTTTTTTTAATGTTATCTCAACGAATCAAGTTGTTAGCTACTTTATAATGAGGAGCGCTTGAGTAAGTAACACTGATGTATTTTCAACGGTCTTTTTTTAATAATAAAAGGGTTCAATTAAATCTGTTCGAAAGTTGTTTATTTGAGTAAAACACCTTTGGGAAGCTACCCCCAGCTGCCGCTGTCAGCACGAATTCTATAAAATTAACTCGAATAGTCCCTTTTACAGTTGTGGGCTCGGTGGCCAAGCCTTTGAACAGGAGTGAGGCTAAGGGTGACCCTGTTGTGATAGAGACCTGTATCAAGTTAGCATGATAACAAAGAAATTTGTATTTGAAAAGCAGCAACATCTCTATCATAACAAGGACACCCTTAGCCTCACTCCTGTTCAAAGGCTTGGCCACCAAGTCCACAACTGTAAAAAGGACTCTTAATCAGTTCTTTATAAAACTAGGCGCATGGGAGAACTTTTACTCCACAATCAAATAAGAATGAAAGGTTAATCCAAATGGAAAATTCTTTCAAGAGTAAGATAAAGTTTTTAATTGTTTTCTTTACATGCCATAATAAATTGAATCGGTGGAACTGGTTTATTATTGAATGTTTTCGACTGTTCTCAGAAGTCATTATTATGATCATAAAACGTTTTCTCATGGTGCTTGTTTTGTGGGTTTATTTAGCAAGGAATGTGGAATAAATTCTTCATGTTCCGTATTACGTCCCTCCGCTAATAAACCTCACCTAATCCTTCCAGTTCTTCGCGGTGCTCTGGTTGATTGTCTTTCTTGGAACTTAAGCCTTTCAGTTTTTTTTAATTAAGGCAATTGGTTTAAAACTCCTACTAACTTTTAAAATGTAACTTAACTCAGAAAAAAAGATGGTGAAAACATTAATGATTATCAGTTATTAGCTTAATAAGTGCCATAGTAGGGTGAATTCGTAGAACTCGTTTCTTGTATGCTAACGATGTTTATAACTGTTCTCTGTGAAATTTGGGTTCATTTAATAAGAAATGCGGAATAAATCTTCATGTTCCGTATCTCGTCCCTCTGCTAATCAACCTCACTTGAGCATTCACCACGCGTAAAATTTATTCGAAACTACAAAGCCATGGCATTCACACAAAACACGAGTACAATTATAAAATACATACTTTGCATAACGAGACCTGAATTTTTGTACTTTTATTAACAGTGTAACATCATTATGTTCAAGTACATTAGTCATATTGAAAGCTTTTTCTTGTAGATCACAGTCATCAAGAGTATTCATCTACTAAGAGTGTTTTTCTACTAAGCACTGACACAATTCCATGCGAAGAGCAAACCAACATTCACGATCGCTTGTACAATAATAGTAATAGTGATTATGTTCGAATTATCGAATCGTACTTGACAAGTATTGAACCATAGTTAAAAAAAGGCAAGAGTACCATAGAACCCCATACATTAATTATGCATTCAGACTAGTAGACTTTGTTTTTAAAGTTTTGTCGTGAACTGACAAAGAAGTGGAATGCATAATTAATGTATGGGGTTATATAGTACTCTTTCCTCCTTATCCAATTCGTTGTTGCACAGGGACCCATACAATCTGATTATGCGGCCGACTGTTGTTTTATAGTGAATGTACCAGATTTACCGTTTGCCTCACCTATAGTGATATATTGCTGACTATGTACATAAATCATTGATAAATAAACGTTGAATTACTTTACCTGTGGTGTATAGTCGTCCTTTTGCCTCAGAAATGTTTTTTTTTTTGAGCGACTTTCAATAAGTCTGAGTTCGTCGTTAATGTAATGCATAAAAGAAAGACAAGGGTGGAAGCCTTGTTTTGAAAGGGTTCAAGCGCCCGAGCGATATTCCCCCCGAAAATCGCATAGCTCCGCTTTCAAACTACGCAGCATTAAGGTCAAAAGATGCACGATTCTCCTCGTACCTTCCAATCGAAAATCCATCCAAACGGACCGGAGCTAGCCCTCGAAGAAAATCAAAACCCACAGTATTTGAGCGCCTAGGATGTGTAGCAAGATCCTCATGTGCCAGCCAGAAACCGTCACGTCTGATTGACCAGTTCAAAATAACGTCGTCCAATCAGAAAAGAGAAATCAGCGTGACGGTTTCTGGCTGGCACGTGAGAATCTTGCAACGTATTCCAGGCGCTCAAATACTGTGAGATTTTCTTCGAGGGCTAGCTCCGGTCTGTTTGGATGGATTTTCGATTGGAAGGTACGAGGAGAATTGTGCATCTTTTGACCTTCATGCTGCGAAGTTTGAAAGTGGAGCGATGCGATTTTCGGGGGAAAAATCGCCAAGTCTCGCGGGGGTACTAGACCTCAACTCGTCAACAAAACTTCTTGTAAAACCCGGGGTTCCCTCAGGCTTCGTACCCCTGCGAGTCTTGGTTTGCCAACATGATGAGGCTACCAAGCCAATTTCAACGGTCGTTGTGTTGTGTTTAAAAAGAACTCGGATGTCTACAAACGTTTTAACGTTTCACTGAGGACACGAAGAGCCGCCTGGCGTCGATCGCAGGGCTGAGATTGTGTGGCTAGAGAATCGAAATGAAAGGTCAACCTTTGCCCTTGAATTCTGCGGTGGATTTGTGGCCGTGGGTACATTTTAGCTCGGGATTTTTTACTTCGTTCGGGAGGCTTT
>NC_142530.1:26407964-26485464 GCF_964205215.1 Stylophora pistillata
GGTAGTATTTAATTTTGATTTGATTTCATTTATCTTTGGTTTCATTTTATTTCTATTTTACATTTTACTTTCACTCGCTTTTATTTTAAAAAGAAAAATGAGAAATAAATCGAAATTTAAAAAAATAACAAAAATAATTCCTATAAATATCCTATATACATATCTGATTACACACCAATAGAAAATAGACAACAACGTAACCACATCCGTAACTAAAATAATTCGTAACAAAGAAATCAAATTCGCTCAAATTCGACTTAGGCTAAATGAATCGTTTGAGTATCCTTAAAAGTCAGTCTGATGAATGAGTCAAGTTCAGTCAATCGTTTGAGTATCCTTAACAGTCTGATGAATGAGTCAAGCCCAGTCTACCCTCTGTTGTGACGGCTCTGACGGCGTCACACGCTCAAATATCGAAATCGTACAGAATATATCGGGCATCAGATGACGGAAACTTTGTTTCGTTGTTGATTTTATTATTTCTATATATATGACATATATATATATATAGAAGGGTTAATCTTGATATCTGTAAAACAGTGTTCGATACACACAGTAGAGCGAGTATAACGTGTGATAGGCAGAAATATATTAAAGGTGAACATAGATTTGCGACCAATATAACTCTTATTTGGTTTTGTTCCTTTAACATTTGCAAATTATTTTACGGTTATCTGCAAAATTTAGAATTTTAGTTCCTGTTAGAATCATGCCTACTGCCTGTCTCGACAAATCACTTATTCATTCATAAACAAATATTGAAATCATATAGTAGGAAAATGTATAACACTATCAGCTAACCGCAAATAAACTCGGCAGAAATGGGGAAATATTTCCTCTCGATATGCAAATTGCGGTCGATGCCAGAGCATTTCTGACCGATTGGACTGCGGCGAGTCCATCATAAGGCATGCGTTCTTTCCTGTGTCAAAATGGCTGCCAAATTTTCGAGGTTTCATGAGAATCGTTCTTACGAGGTAGCTGACCTAAACTCTTTAAAGAGTCTAATTACTGCAGAATTTTTTAACCGTTTAACTATATGGAGGTGTTTTTTTGTTATGAGTTTCCTTTTCTGTGCCATTATAGAGTGGAAGTACCGATCTATCTCACTTTGATGATGATGAACCAACTGTGGAGAAGGCGACCTTGGATGCACACATTACTGAGGTGATCATTTGATTACTAAGCTGCAGACGTGTACTTAAAATGATTATTAGTTACCCTTTTTAAGTGTGTAACAAAAAGACTGAACTTAAAGCCTAGGGCCTTTATTTCAGATAAGCATAACTATACCAGTATAAAGGCTGATAGTTTCTAAAGAAACTGTTTGGGGCTGCGTCGGTGGGGGTAACGAAATAATTTGGATAGTATCAACAAAGTTGAAATGGTAAATTGGCCACCGTAACGATTACAAAAGCTGACGTTTCGAGCGTTAGCCCTTCGTCGGAGCAAATAGAGGAATTGTGGGTTGTGTGTGCTTTTTAAGGCAGAAAATGGAGCTACGTTATTGGTGAGAACATGGCAACGCAAAAAACACGAATAAATTAGTGGAATGAAAAGCGTTCGTTGATCCCTGTGGGATTTAGACTGCCGGTTTGAAAGATGAGCTTTTGCTCAAGAGTTTTACGGCTTTCCGTGCTACCTAAGTGTAAGGAACAACCGCAGATTGCCGTATGTTGCTTAGAATGATTAGGTAAATTAAAGTGTCTAGTGACTGGTTTCAATGCGTCCTTGTCATTCTTTTCCACGTCACGAAGGTGTTCTCTGAATCGGTCACCTAGTCTTCCGCCTGTTTCGCCGATGTATATCTTTTTGCAATAAGTGCAAGTTATGCAATAGATTACATTGGCGGAGGTGCACGTGAAGTGATTGGTGATCTTAATGGATCATTTGGGTCCCGATATTCTATCAGTGTTGTGAATGAAAGGACACATTTTGCATCGTGCATGAGTGCATTTAAAAGTGCCTGGTTGGTCATGTCTTAAAAGAACTTCTGACCAAAAAAATTGCCTATGTTTTTGTCGCGTTTGAATGAAATTAGCTGAGGCTGCGAAAAGATAGTACTTGTCTCTGGATTGTTTTGAAGTAATTTAAAGTTTTTAAGAATGATGGATTTGACTGAGTGGTTGTGAGGGTGAAACGTGAGAGTGAATAGAATGTGGTCGGAATTTTCCTTCTATGACGTTTGTAGTGCTGAATGTCGATCAATAAGTTGGGCATGGTGGTAACCCGCTTGAACGACAGAAACAGGGTAACCACATTTATTGAAAAACTGGCACATTGACTCTGATTTGTGGTGGAAATCAGAGTCATCACTACATAAATGGTGAAGTCTTAGAAACTGAGAAAAAGGAATGGAATTCTTAACATGAGATGGATGCGAAGACGAATATAACAAGTAATTATGCGAGTCTGTAGGTTTGTAATACACACTAGTGCATAAACCATTGCCTTCAATTGAAACTTTGATGTCTAAAAAGGATAAAGACTTGTCAGAAATTTCCCAGGTATATTTCAGAGCTGGGTGAAAAGAATTGACTGCAGTTATGAATTGAGTCAGCTCCTCTCTGGTAGAGGAGGTAGTGCCGATACAGTCGTCGATGTAGTGACCGTAGAGTTCAGGTTTGGAGCCGTTGTATTGGCTGAAAAATTGGTGTTTGACAAAACCTACAAAAAGGTTGGCATAGCTAGGTCCCATTTTGGTGCCCATGGCTACACCATTGGTTTGTTTGAAGAAGTTGTCCCCGAATGAAAAACAATTGAGTGTGAGCACTAGTTCGGCTAAGCGTAGTAGTGTTTCACATTTAGGTTCCTTAACAGTACGTTGATCAAAAAAATGTTTAAGGGCCAGAAGGCCTTCGCCATTAGGAATGACAGTGTAAAGAGACGTAATATCCATGGTGAAAAGAAGTTTGTTTTGGCCAAGGAAATTAAAGTTGCAAAAGATTTGAAGAGCGTGTTGGCTGTCTTTAATATATGATGGTAAAGTTTTGACGATGTGAGCCATAATTTTGTCTAGATAGCTGGAGATAAGTTCGGTAGGGCAACTGCAAGCCGAGACAATGGGCCGACCCGAATTGTTAGGTTTGTGAATTTTAGGTAAAAAGTAAATACAAGAAGTTCTAGGAGTGGTTATGATGAGATTTTTTGCTGTGGCTGGCAATTCTTGTTTAGTTGTGAGTTGGTTGATCATATTCTTGACGGTGTTTTGATTGCCAGCAGTGAGGTCTTTGTCTACCTTTTGATAAAAAGAGGTGTCAGAAAGTTGCTGCAAAGCTTCTTTTTGGTAGAGGTCGGTGCGCCAAACAACGACTGAGCTGCCCTTATCGGTCACTTTTATAACGATGTCTTTGCGTTTTCTAATGCTTTTTAGAGCCAACCACTCTTCAGAAGAGAGATTAGAAAATTTGGTAACGCGATTGAAATGAAGTTTGTTGATATCGTGGCGGCATTTTTGGTAAAATGCCAGTATATGCGAATTTGTTAAACAGAAACCCTAAAGTTCACTTGAAAAAAAATAGAAAATTCAGATCCAAGTGGTTTCAATAGGTGTTTTCCTAGCTGAATTGTTCATTGCATAACTTTTTCAGGAAAATATTGGATATCAGATGGCTTTGCGACTTGGCTGGATTAGTGGATCTGGACTTGGGAAAAAGAAGCAAGGTAAAGAGAAGTGGTACCATAGTTGGTGGTGTACTTTGAACCAAAGTGCTCTCTTTAATTGTAGCGCTTAACATTGAGTTTCGTAATGCAAGTGATGATTCATACATACATACTTTATTTAAGGTAGCAAAGAAAACACAAATAATACCCTAAAGAGGAAGTTTAAGAGGTTAACCCTTTGTAAATAAACTTTCAAAGAAATAAAAAATATATGCTTATAATAAAATCTAAGATGGATAAAAACCTAAGAAATATGCATATATAATTTAAGAGCTGTTTTGAAAGGTGTTAAGTTACCTATCTCAATGACATTGGTGTGCAGGTCATTCCATTCACAAATGATTTGAACAAAAAAAGAGTATTTATAACAATTGGATTTTGCCAATTTAACCTGCAGTTTGTAATTGTGTTTGGACCTAGTACGTTTTGAAGCAAACTCAAAAAAATCACAAAAATAAAGGCCATCCAGGGTTCACAATGAATGTCACGGGAGTGTTTCAGGGTGACGCTATGCTGAGACAGATCTCAGAGTCAGTCCAGATCAATAAGGTTCAACAAGATCAACTGATAAACACGAAGAGCGTGTGTAATTATGACAGGATTGCTTGGGCTGTTGTCACACAATCGTGAATGAGGCTACGAACATTTCATCATGTGACTATTGCACAGTGAAACTGAGTTCTAGTCTCTTGTAATTAATTAATTTAATTGTCTATCTATTGTTATCATTGTTATTTGTGTTGTTAGTGTAATTTTTGTGGAATATTGATTTATTGTTATTGGTGGTTTTTTCTTTGTTTTTTTTTGTAAGTTTTTAAGTTTGTTTTTCTTTGTTTGTCTACTTTGGTGGTGTTGTTTTATCAGTTTTACTTTAGCGTCGTTGTTGTGCAACTAGATACCAGGTTATTGCTTGTGCAGCATTATATGCTCGTGCAACATTATATGACATGGTCTGAGATTTGAAATTTCTAACGAAACAGCGAAACGAAACATTGCATACAACTGAAGAGGTCTGTGGACGAAACTAGTTTTGTAGTAGGCGTGTTTTAAAGTGCGTTGAAAGTTAATTCTAATGAGGTTTTTGTTTTCAATATGATGATGAAGGCCATTCAGCCTGAATACAAGTTTATCGCATTCTACCAAGGAAAAATATAGCCTTCTATCAGTCATCTTTGACCAATGTAACATTTCACAACGATCTTCATATGACATCTCATCCCTTTGCTGACCTAAAGCCAATCGAGAGGCTCTTCTCTGAACTCTCTCCAAGAGAACAATATTTTTAACTAGGTAAGGGCACCATACTGGGAAAGCATACTCAAGGATTGGTCTCACAAGAGTCTTGTACAATGTGGAAAAGATTTCGTTGTTTACAGAACCAAATGTTTGCTTGATTAGACCAAGAACTTTATTGGCCTTATTGACAACCTCAACAACGTGTGGAGTCCATGTGAGGTCATGTGAGATTGTAATGCCAAGGTCTTTTACAGAACTCACTGAGCTTAGACATTCTCCGTGCAAGATAAGAGAGTAATGTGGGACAGATTTATCACGGTTATGTGTTACTCGCATAACCTCACATTTGTTCACAATGGAGTTTAACTGTCAGACCTCAGACCACTTCTTCAGGTGAAATAAGTCGGACTGAAGAATATTTGTGTCGCTAGCTATGTCAGAGATCTCTCTGTAAACCTTGGTATCATCTGCATACAGTTTAACCATAGATGAAATTCCTGATGAGATGTCATTTACATATAAAATGAATAAGACAAGACCAAGGATTGTTCCCTGGGGTACTCCTGATAAAACTGGAGACCAGGATGAGCAAGTAATTGATAGTTCTTTCAAGGCTTTGCTTAAAATGCTAGCTTAAAACTGTTACAATATGACTTAGAGTCTTTCTTTAACATCACTAATAAAAGTTAAGTACTGTTAAGCAATTCCTGTTTGCATCTCTCTTCAGGTCGTACAGAACCAATACCTCTAGTCATGAAGGAGGATTCTTTATGTATCGGCCGTCTTACTCTTGAGGTATGTATTGCTCCCTGTTTCCTTTAGTTACATACCTTACAAAGTGACTGGTAATCACTAACTTTTAAAAAGAAGTCCCACATTCTTTCATCTTAGTAATTTTCCCTGATTAAGAAGTACTGGTAACATGTAGAACCAGTAGGATTTAATGATTTATTTGGTTAAACCTTATAACAATGGACAAAGTATCATTCATGTTTAGATGAATTATGTATTTGTTGTACCATAATTAAAAACGATTTAAAATGATTTTTGGTTTTATTAGTTTTTTACCTTTGTCCGGATACTTTACATGTGCCTTCTTCCTTAACAAAGGAAAATACAAGTTATCATACAAACCTGAAATCATAATTATTAAACTACCATATTTCCATTTATTATAAGATTATTTTCCCTGTTTAATACTTATTTCTTGTGTATGACTTTCATTTGGTGAATCCTTTTTACTCCATGCAATATGGGTGTGTTTTAAAAGTTCTTGTGATTTCTGTATGATATCGCTATAGACCTCAAGTCAGTTCATACATCACTAAACATAAATTTTGTTTTGAAAACATCTGGCTTGTTTTCTTTCCTGGTTAGTTTGAGCAAGCAGATGAAGCCACACGTAACAGGAAAGTTTTGGAGATTGAGAAAGAAGATAATGAAGAACTGCAGCAAAAATATCAGGTTTAAGTTACTGATTTGTATTTCTCAAGGACAGCCTTTGTTTCGAATCTATAAAAGATAGAGAATGACACTGTAGTAGTGTTAATAAAAAGTGCTCGCCAGATAAATGCAACGCCATCATTTAAGTGTCAATTTATATATACAGCTTTAACTCAGTAAAACTATGTTGAAAGAATAATTTTTGTTTCTTTCCACAGAATGAGCAAGAGAAGGAAAGAGCAATTGAGGAAAGCTTGAAAGATCTAAAAGAGATGTTCTATTGTGAACTTTGTGACAAACAGTACTTTAAGTACAAGGAGTATGATAACCATATCAACTCTTATGACCATGCACACCGCCAGGTAAAGTAACAGCCAAATAACCCTAACATATAAACATTTTTTGGTTTTATAGAGCATCTTCATGCCTTGATTTGGAAAAACTTTTTGTCTTAAACTCAGGTTAATATTGCTACTGCAGTTTGAGTATTTTCTCAGCTGACTTTTTATTTTGATGAGTAATTTCTTAGAGACTGATTTTGAGATAAAAATGAGTAACAAAAAAGCACAACATTTCGACCTCTTCGAGGTCATTTCCAAGTGAGTAGAAATGTTCTAAATTAGCATAAAAATGTAGAAAAAGTTTAAATGTGCAAAAATGTGGCAAACGCTAAAATGTGATATAATATGAAAGAAAGTGCTAAAAATATTTACGAGGTAAAAACAATGGTCCGGAATAATAATAACAAGAACTACTCTAGATAAACAAATAATTCAAGGCACGAATTGAATTGCACTGTTTGTTTAGTTTTGGTTTGAGTTCTTTGATAAAAAAACATTTCAAAAATAAGACAGTCAAATTTGTTTGGACACTTTCTCACAAAAACTTTGTGCAATGTTGTCTGGCTCCATGTCATGCTGCTCTCTGAGATGGTTTCCAATTGCGGATCCTTTGTGTTCCTCAATTCGTTGGTGAAGGTGTTGGTACGTGTAGCCAACCTAGCCTGCATTGCATAGGCCACACTGAAAGGTAAAGACTTGTTTCCATATCTCAAAGTGCCCTTGGACGTTAGGTGCCTGGGAATGAAATCAAATCACTGAAATATAATTAGCGCCAAACTACCGACGATTTACGACTCTGAACGTTACCTGTTCTTTGCTGTGCACAAGTTTTAAGTCTACTTCGTGTGTGTTTTGAGTCAAGAGAAAACATCTGGAGTATATTTGGGCAATGGCAGGCGATGCAGATGTTGCATCTCTTTTATGGGAAATTTTCGATGTACGTTTATCCAGAAAGTCCGGCTACGTTTACCAATCTTTCAAGATCGACGAAATTGTCAAAGAATGGGAGTTGTGCACAAACTCATTGTTCACTCTTTGGGGGTATCGGTAAGTCTGACGGTGCAAATAAGCCAAATTCTGTGTTATTCTCCAATCTATTTACTATAAAAGCAGACCAACTAAATCCTCAGTTGGTCTAGTTCTATAAAGGCACTGGGAGAACGAACAGCACAATACATCACCAATCAATCTGTTATATTTTAATTTTCTTTTAGAAAAAAAGATATATTTTAAGATGAATTGCTAGTTTTTAGATTACAATGAAAGTGCCCATCCCCCCTCCCCTCCATGCTCCTCCCCTCTGTATTACCCCCCTTCAAATAAACCCCCCATCAATGAGGTCTGAAATTCCATAAGCCCCTGTGGTTTTAACAGACCTTGTATAGTATATGTTTATTTAATCACTTTCACCAGAGTGTGGTGAGGGTCGCACAACAGAGCGAGGCTCCAAATTAAGTGCGCCCAATATCCCACCCATCCCACCCCAGGGGAGGACATCTATCACACAGTAATCTCGTGTGTGAGAAATTAACGTCTCCTACCCCAACCCTGCAGGAGACGAGACCTCCATTTGTTCGTCCCTATCCGAGAAGACTAGAATATCTAACCATTTCTTGATATTATAGAAAGGCACCAAATTCTTCTCAATTATTTTAAGACCCTGAGTGTTGGTCCGGCCAGGGCTCGAACCCTCGACCTCCCGTACAACAGTCCAGCGCTCTATCCATTGAGCTTTCAACAAACTCTCAAATCCAATCTTTACAAGACTGGATTATAATTCATATTATGAGTGATAAGAATACCCAGTGACAAAATCACTTGTTGGCAGACACTAAATTATAGTTCTGTGTTAGACCCGTCAGCTACAACACACAAAGTCACGTGGGAAGACCAAAAATTGAAATTTGACGCCATACCATATTTTACTTTGGGGCAAAGAATTTTTGACTGTTGAAATGGAAAAGACAGGAAGAAAGCTTGGAAACAAAAGAGAAAAGAAATGAAACTGCAGGAGGGGTATGGGTTACTCAGTAATCATTATTAATGATAAAATTTCCCACAAATTTTTCAATTTTTTTTTCTGGGGAAGGGGTTATAGACAACACCTGTCTTCATTTAAACAGAAATAAACAAGAAATAATCATTGACAAGTAAATAGTAAGTGAATACTTTATTCAAGTGTCATTTCTTCTTCTAATTCATGTCACTGGTTGTAAGTTGTACTTGTGCAAGGAACACTAAAATCCAAAAAGGAATATTTTAAAATAATTTAAAACACTTATTTTGTGGTACTAAGAGTAAAACAGTTGAAAAAGACAAGAACTGGTGTTAACATATCAATACATCTCAAGTAGAAAATTCAGAGCAGAGTGGAACTCCTCAAAGTGCTACTTTGGAAATTGCTTCATTCTATAAAGGGTCTGGTATGTCAAAGTTCTGTTCTATACCTCTTCTATGGTCTGGCTGGAGGATATTTAAACAAGAGAGTGTTTCTGTCGAGGAACTATCGGCTCATAGTTGACAGCAGAAATTTGATGTTCTTAAGACAAATATGCCAGATTTAAGAACATCAAATTTCCAAGGGGCAACTATCAGACCAATAGTTCCAAGACATAAACACTCTATTGTCTTTATTGTTTACCACTGAATTTTCTGCCGTGCGGCAGATCAATCATACCTCCTCCCCTACTCCTCCTACTGGTGACCCCTATGTACAATATCACCACTGCAATGACTGGTGGCACCATAAGTGTGTTAACGTACCACCCTGGGCTGTAGAATGTAACAAGTCATGGAAATGCGAGACCTGCAATAAAATAAAGCTTTGAAAATGGAAGCTGAACATTCCACTTTTATCTAAGTCAAGTCTTCCGGTTACTATAGAACTAATCTAATTTGACTTTCAAAACTTTTAAATAGGCTTCCTGAGAGTGTTCAGTCAGTAAAGAAATGATAGGCACAAGTGATGCTGTTAGTGACAAAGTATTTTTTGCAGCTTGGACTTCAAGATTTCCGATGAAAAATAGACTCACGCAAAAGCCTTTGGAATCCAGAATAAACTAGCAGTAGCCACAACTTTTTCAGAGATAACTGTTATGTAATACCTGGTAAACATAGCCAGACTTGCTGAATAAGTGTACATTCCGATAAATGAGATGCAACATCTGCATCGCCTGCCATTGCCCAAATGTGCTCACTAAAGAAACTAAGACATCAGATTATTCTTTTCTGGTGAATTTGAAAAAGAGCACGAAACATTTTTTCAATACCAAAGCGGAAACCAATTTTGGAAGGGCACGAGGGCGGTTTGAGCTATGGAAACAAAGCAAATCCATCATGCCGCTACTCATTTCCATGGCTGAAATTGCCCTTGAGGTTAGTGTCTGATTTCTTTTTTTATGGGCGAAAATAAACCTTAAGCGACAGAACTATGCTGGATGTGATATTTACTGAGCTAAAAGTTTTCTCTTGACTCAAAACACACACGAAATTGACTTAAAATTTGTGCACAGCAAGAACAGGGAACGTTTGGAGTCGTAAATCGTCGGTAGTTCTGCGCAAATTATATTCCAGTGATTTAATTTCATTCGCAGGCACCTCACGTCTAAGGGCACTTTGAGATATGGAAACAAGTCTTTACCACACTGAAATGAATACATTATGCATTGTTGACTCACAAGAGGTGGCTTGTCCTTAGACTTTTGATAAATTCACCTTAAGTGACTTTACTAGTACCCAGCTTGTGATGTATTATTCAATAATGTTTTTTTTCTTTTTTTTAATGGCACTCTTTTTACAGCGACTCAGAGAACTTAGGCAAAGAGAATCAACAAGAAACATTTGTAAGTTATATTGCTACTCAAGAAGGTGGTGTTTTATTTTTGTTGTTAGAAACTCCAAACAATAGTATTATGCAAGAAAATGTTTAGAGCTTATGATATGAATTTTTAATATAGTTGCAAAGAAGAAAAAAGAACAGAAACAGATGGAAAAGGAATTGATGAGGCTCCACCTTATTTCTGGAAAGAATACTGAATCAAGGTCATTATCCATTGCATCTTTTTGCCCTGATTTGTTAAGCCCTCTTCATTGTTATATGTTATTTGTCCTGCAACTCTTCAATGTTCCTTAAATCTGTCATTAGGATAAGCACTAAAATGGCACAAATCAGTCTAAATGAATGAGTACCTCAATTAAAGTGAATTCAATAATTCAATTATCTTATTTGTTTTGTTTTTTTATCCACAGTGCTAATGCAGGATTTAAGTCAGTGTTCAAGTCTTCATCTACTGGTCCAAACAGCACATCTGGTTTTAAGCCAATCTCAGTCAATAAGAGCTTTCAAGCAGTCCCACCTCCAAAACCCATTGAATTTTCACCCCCTCTTCCAAATGAGCTTGCCCCACCCCTCCCTGATGAACCAGTCCCTCCACCTCCACCTTTACCACCATTAGATCAACAAACTGAGAAGCCTCTTAGCTTCAAAATGGGTTCCTCTTCTGATGGGAAAGATCAGCCCCAGAAACTTATCGGTACAGCCACTGAAAAGAAGGGTCTTTCTTTCAGTCTTGGCAAGAAAAAATGTGCAACTGTTATACAGTTTGGCACAAAATGTAAACCTACCAAGAGTACAGCTGCTGCTGCATTTGCTGAATCAAGTAGTGAAGAAGAGGAAGAGGAAGAAATGACGGAGGAAGACAAAAGAACATCATTTGAGAATGAGGAACTTTTGTCCACTCCAACCCAACAACAGGATACCCTTGAAAAAGTAATAGAGTATGCTGATACTTTGAGATTAAAGGAGGCTCTCAGGCCAAAACTGTTGATTAGGTTTGTGAAAGGGACAGAACAGGGTGGAGTACTTCCTGGAACTTTACCAACATCAGCTGATGAAGGTGAAACTACAAACAAGTTCCAGGAACCCCACAGAAAGTTCACTGAGAGGAAGGAGGTGAAAAGTGAAAATGAGGAAGGCAACACCAAGGATTCAGGAAACAGCAGAATGAACATGAAGGATGGAAGAGCTGGCAGTTATCAAAGAGACAGGTCCAAAGGTTACAAACATGGGAAGAATTCTAGCCATCAGAGAGAGGATTTTGACAGGAAAAATAACAGAAGGGAAGAAAAGTATAAGTACAGACAATCAAAAGATTGCGATGAAAAGAAAGAGTACAGAAAACAAGATAAGAATTCCAGCAGGGGTAGAGAAAGTAAGAATGATAAGTATAACCACAAGGAATTTAGAGAGGTAGAGCACTCCAAATATGGACGAAAATCACCAAATTTGAAAATGGAACCTAAGGATGGAAAAAGAAGATTTAGGGAAAATTTGGTAGATAAGTAAACTGGCAAAATAAAGGCCATGGTTAATTTATGGCTATGGCTTCTGAAAGCCAGAATAATTACCGTCACTGTGGTACTTGAAAGACAGGATAAGTTGCCGTTGAAAGTGAAAAATATATCCAGTCTTGGGAGGTGATGTTGTCGGAATGTGCGAGTAAATGTCTAAATACTGGTTCTCACAAGACAATTTTATAAGTCCTTTGAAGCTCTCTTAATAAACACACTTTTAAGTTAAATGCTCTGCTTACAATTTATAAATTATGGTTATTTGACAAAATACCCTTTTTAACAATTCCCAGTGAGAGCTGTCTTCATATTGAGGTACTTGTGGTTTTCACTTTTCTAATGGTGTCAGATGGTAGGGTTTAAAATGACTAGAGCTGACTAGAGCAGTACAAAAGATAGGATAGTTGCCATTAAGATTTCCATGTTCTAGGTGTAAAATCTCGTGGTAAAAAGTATGTAAAGTTTTAGTGAGTCCCAATAGAAGTTTGGAGTAGAACACATTTGAGAGAAAGATTGTGTTCTTACTTTTTTATATACAGGAAGTATTATTTTTAAAGCCCTCTTTAGAACTCTTCAGAATTATCTAGTCACAAATTGAAGTTTCAACTCAAGAACAAAGTTTTTAAAGATCCATCAGAGATTAGAAAAACAAAGGTCAACAACAAACCCACAAATCCACTCAGGATACTCACTTCGCATTTTTATTTTCAATTTTCAGTTCGTTTTATTCACCCATTGTGTACAATTAGAAAGTGCATTGTTTCCAAGGCACTTTGTCACATGTAATAGACACATGATTGTGACAGCTGTCAGAAATGCAATAACTCAAATTATTAAAAACTGGATCATTGGATAATGCAATTCAAAACTTCTTATTGGTTTAGCCATTATGGTCTATGAGCCAATATACCATAATCTACAAATATGGTAAGCATATGTGTCAGCTTAAAATTAAAAAGGAGCTAAAAAATTTAATAATTTAAAATAACGTTTTTACTAAAACAATTATTCCACTCGCGCTTGTTGGATATGAGATGATTAAAGCCAACTCGGCGCTACGCACCTTGTTGGCTATCTATCATCTCATATCTAACTCGCGCTTGTGGAATAATTAAGTAAACTAGGTACACCTGAACTATGTCTTGAATGTTAGGAATTAGTACATGCCAGAAAACCTCAAAGCCACATATCCATGATCACTGCTTACAGTTCCAGCTTTCTCAAGTCAGAACACAATCTTTAGCCAGAACTTTCCTGGTATTACCACTTTTCTTATTTCACTTTGTAATAGTTTTATGGTGAACATACTCCAATTGATTCAATTCTCCAAACCTGCAGACATTTAAAGGAATAACAAGTAGGACTTTTTACACTAACCAGCATTTATGAGAGTAGCTTCCATGTTTGGGACTTGAATAATTCACTATTTGATGGAGCCCAATTATTTTTTTCTATTGCACCACTTCTATTCCATTTGCAGCAAGAAATATCATTGTGCAAGAAAATCGCATGTATGGGAGCACCAACTTATTTCAATCACATTTACTTTCCAATACACATGTACACTGTATGCGTAATTGCCTTGACGAGTTATTTGATCCCCTCATGAGAAGCAAGTGCAAGAAAGATCCTACTGAATTTTAGTATGTTATGGAAATACAGACGTCATGGAGATTCTACCCACTATTCTACTAATTATCAGTAAATGAGAAGCCAAGCAAACCCATCAAAGCTCACAGACATGAGAGCAAAAGTTGTTGACACATGTTCTCTGAACAGTTCTTAGAAAAGGAACAAACAATAATATAAGGGTCCCTGTAACATGCATAGACCCATGGGACTCGCTGCGGTGATTTGACATGTACCTACTTTTACCCTCATTTCCAACCTACAAACACCAACTAAGGCATCAGCTCCAGGGGTACAATTTAGTTAAGGATTCCATTTACTATATTACTGACAAATAATCTACATTTGATCAGCAGGGATTTGCTAAAGCAAAGGCATAGAAAAAACCAAGAAAGTAGTAAAATAATCTACATTACTTTAAAATTTATTTTTGGACAACAGTTTTGTTTTAAACGAGAGTGTACCCTTTCAAAAAGGTGGTAATCAACACCATCATGAGAACAAGGTTATATTACTGAAAGTAACTTAGCAAATGCTATGATGTGAAATGCTCTGAGGGAATGTAGCTGTTACTGAAGTTACATTTGGTTATCGTGGTGATGTCATTCATCAATTGTCTCTGGTATTTCATTACCATCGATTATAAGGGAGTGAATAATTCCATCCTTTTTCTTTCCAGAGCTTATGGCTTTGATGTAACATGTGTGTTTGAGCCAAGTAAAATGAGTTTCTGTTCCATCATCAACAAATTCGCCCTGAAAATTGCAAGTGATTGAATTTAGTTACGTTAATTATGTAGACATCAAAACCTGGTTTTGGGGGGTGGGGGTGGGGGGGGGGGAGGGATGAAGGGGAGGAAGCACTTAAGAGAGCTTGGATGGGATTGTACTTGACAGGCCTTCAGATCTGATCCTTTTGGAGACTCCAGGCCCTAGAAACTATACTCCCAAGCCCCATTAAACTAAATGATAGATTTCATAAGAAAATTCATCACTTGACAAGGGGATTCTGCATTAAATCGCACATGAAAACCACTATTGCACAAATCACAAGGCGAGTCAGTAAAGGATTTTCCTTGAATCAAATAATTAAATGAAAAATAAGAAAGAAAAAAAAAAAGAAAACAGCATAACTTATAGTTATGTATATGTGGATAGGAAACAATATCACTTAACCTTGTTTTCAACTTGCAATTTTACACTAAATACCCTGCTTTGTTAACCAATCAGAGTGTGAGATATTGAATGACGCGATTCTAAAGGAAAGAAATACCAGAATGTCTGAAGTTTCAAAAACATGTTATGTTGAATCACAGTCTACAGAAAATACAACATCTGTATCCTCTCAAGTGAAGATAACATTGTTGTCATCATGGTAATTATGTTCATTGAAGTGGCAGTCTAATTCCAACTGAAGGAGGTTTTTTCTCACCAATATAAAACATCAATGTAGAATTTAAGTTGATTTCTGAGGAAAAAAAATTCTCATGAGAACTTGTTTAATTTTTGTCAGAAGCTAAAGTAGCATAGTAGCATTTGAAGAAAATAAAATTTATAACAGCTTCTCTGATATCTATATGATATACAGAATATTTTCTTGAATTTTTTACCATGGTTTTGAAATGAATAGAAAAAACATTGATTTTCATTTCTTTCACCATCTGCCTTTTGTTCTGAAAAAGGTTTGCAAAAAGGAAAAATTTTCTGGTGGAAAATTTTTTAGATCAATTACAGAACTAGAAACCAAAGAGAGCTTTCATTTGTCAGAGCAAATAAAGCAGCAGAGTATGGCATAATGGCTGGTGGTAAAACATCTTGACACAACTTAGCACATCATCAGTCAAGTTAACACATAATTTATGATAATTTTACTCACAGCTGTCTCCACTACCAATCCATTGACCCACACCTCCATGGTATCTTTCTCTGAAAAAAGAAAAAGAGATCCATATTTGTTCACTAACTTACCAAACTATTACAGTAATGACTCATATTTTTTAAAGTAACACTTCCTTCTGCTTTTAAGATTCCACAGACCTCAGTCTGTGAGAGGAAAAGCTTGAAAAGGCAACTGCAATAGCAGGCTAGCAAAATCCACTGACTCTGTTTCAACATAAGTCGCACAAAGGAGGTGAGGAAGGGGGGGGGGTGTGGGGATTAGATGAAAATAAAGCAAATCTACAAATTTACTAACAGATCAAGATAATGGTTGGTACTTTAATGTTTGGTTTTCTAAAGCAGCTGGTGAAAACTCTTGCTGCTGGTGCTTTAAAAGAACACTTAAAGTACAGTATATAGTCATTGCCAAATGCCATTGCCAATGCCATGCAGTATAGAGTCAGTCATCTGTCATTCTCTAGCTGCCTGATAACTATCAGCTGATCAAATGACACTAAACCAACCATGGCCAGCAGCAACCAACTATCACTGTATCCTCCTTGACTTATTGAAGATATTGGCTAATGTGCTGATCAGCTGAAACATCCTCTTCCAGGCAACCCATAGGCATTTGACCATCATTCGTACCTGGGAGTGGGGAATTTGAAACTTGCCTAGCCAAAGTGGGGGCTTTGAACCCCAAGTGTAAAGTCTTTCTAGCAAATATGGAAGAGTTTGAGGTAAGAAAAAAAATTAAGCATTTGAACACAATTTTTGTCCCGGGGGACAGAATTTGAACAAACCAATCTGCAAAAGTTCAAATGCCAAGGGGGTTGCATGTTGGAGCTTTGAATTGATCTACACATAATATGTACATATCAACCATGGCTACACAAGTTCCCCATGTATCTGAAAGCTTTAAGTAATACCTACCGGTACCTTAAAACATCCATCCCAATATACTGAATTATTCAAAATAGAGATATATGTGTTTATATATACATATATATATGTGTGTGTGTGTGTGTTTGTGCAAATGTACTTATTTATTTAGACTTTAAGACATTTTGTTTATATTCGCAGTTGTTTGTAATTAACATCAAGGTAATCTGTTGTATCAACAGCACTGCAAACCTTTCAAGAGTTTTTTTTATGTCCTTTCTCAAAAAAAAAATTGTAACACTGACTCCTTTGATTGAAACACCTGCCCAGAAGTACAAACAAGCTTATGGAAATCTGCAGGCTGTCATTTACACTTGGACGTGTTAAACCTTTAATGCTTGAAAACTTCGTATCCAACCTATTCTATTTACACACAATCGTTTAACGTTGTCAGTTTTGAATTTAGTTTTATGATGCCCGGCTAAACAAGTATTGAGAAAAAATGCATGGGGTGGTAGTCAGTGTCGTCAGTCTTGGAACTATAAGCTTTCCATACCAGTAACTGAAATACAAAATAAACACTATTGCTCGCAACGGAAATGAAAAGTCGACAGAAGCTAATAACAAGTATACCGCAGCCCCTGGGTGATTTAAACATAACCTTACCCAGGACCATTCGCGTTTCTTCGCCGTCAAGAAGAAAAGTCCAGACTTTAGCCGTTTTCTTGCGATTTTCCACAAACTTCTTAAGCGGTTTCCCGTCAATTTCAAGAGTGTATTCGTACTGAAAGCCACTCACTGCCTCTATATGAATAGTTGCTCTTTTTCCTCCGACTAAGAAACTCTCTTTGCCTACAAGTCTAAACATCCAATTATTCCGTATAACTTCCACATTGTCAACCAAAATCACACGCTTGCCGGTTGTGGTGCCATGTTCAAACTGAATTCTATGCTTGCCATCGGACAAAGCTATGTCCCAAGTTGCTACAACATCTCTGTCGCTCATTACGGCGGCTTGTAAAGCTTGACTACGAGGTCAGGAAAGCGATAACAACCAAACAGGATGAGATAGAGATATTAACGTTGAAACACTGACTGAAGCTTATTTGACTGGCTAGCAGGATTCCTAATAATGCTACTATTATGTTTTCCACAGGGAACTGAAGAACCATTCCAGAGTGTTAGCAGTAGCCTCGCTCTCAGGATTCCAAATGTTACTTACAACGAGGCTTTCCAGATAGACCCAGGATGCATTGATGGTTTGTCAGCGGTCTATTGTGAAAAGCCGCGAAATTGGCTGTTTTCGTAAGATTCTCATTTATAATTTCCATCTCTCACCATTTTCCTCGTGGTCTGTAATTCGCGAAGTTGAATATGAATAATTCGTCCAGAGGAAAGGTAGCTATATATTTTGCAATTTTTTTAGGGTTTTATGTCAACCATAGGCACGTGTCAGGCTCGTATGTCTACACTACTTTCCTTCTTCGCCGGCAATTTCTGTAGTTGTCTTAGCTTCGGATTGTTCATTAAGAAACTCTATGCATTTATTGTACTTTGAGTGTTGACTTTTTTTCCTTTGTATTAATGTTTCTTCTTTGCGAGTTCCAGCTTACCGATTTTCACGAAGCCGTCAGAAAGGAGGTACGTTTTTTATCTGTTTATTTGTGATCATATTCGCTCATTGCGCAGCAAAGTTTACATTTCTCTGATTCATTTCCTTAAGTCTTCTTCAGTATCTCGTTCCGTTTTCAGGCTGAAGATGCAGTGAAAAATTTCTTTCCAGACAGGGTGTTTGAGCTTGACAAGCTTCTTAAGGTAAGATCAATTTGTACTGATCTTAGGTGAAGTCTTTACACGTTATCTCTTGCATAGAGCCGAATTCAGTGTTTTCAATTCAGTGATCTTCAGGTATTTTTATCTTTGGTAACTGCTTATACAACAGAAGACGAATCGTGCTGTTCTACACTAAACACAGTTGACCAAAAGACAACATCTCTGATTACGATATGCACTTCTCATGAAGAGCGTGATCGAGCTAGAGAAGCTGTTTTCTCTCGGTATACCCAACCCAGTACATCTGTTCGTTTGTCTGTTTTAGAAAAAAAAAGGCATCAGAGTTTTTCGTTAGTAACAAATTAGAGGTGGTTTTTGAAAACTAATGAGTCAGTGTTGAGGTGATGTTATGATAATTGTTTCCAAGAATCAAATAGTATTTGTCAAATGTGATTGGTCACTTCAGCTCTGCCAAAAAAAAAATACTAGATTCACTTTGTTGGCCATAAGGCAACAAAAAGTTAAAAGTATCCATGAGAGTGGTGTTATGGATCAGCACAGCTTAAGGTTACCATGCACCTTCAGGGGTGTCTTGCGTGTAAGCGATGTGGCGCCTCCGGTTTAAACTGTAGATATCTAAACCTCTATATCGAATTAAAACTGAATAGGACTGGCTATCAGACTATACCAAAAATTTTTAAAAAAAATGAATTGTCGAATTTTTCAGGACTTCTAAATGCGAGCGCCCAAATCAACTTTTAAGAGCTACAAGTTAAAGGGAATTTGTTCGATTGCTCTCATATTTTGACACTAGCTAGTTTTACATAATTATAAGCAACAAAAACATCTGTCCGAATTTTTTATTCCTGAATACTTTTTTTTTCAAGAGCCATTTTTGTACTATCACTCCACATTTTTTTAATCCTATTTCAAAAATGTTCTGTAATTTTTAACTGAAACTGAATATGGCAAATCGCAGACAGCTTTTTTTAGCACTTTGGCCCCAGAAACAGAGGAACACATTAAATAAACAAAAAACAAAATTCGCTCTGACATGTAATGTTCAAAAGGTGATTCAGGCACTTACATTTAGAAGTTGTGAAAAATTTGACAATTAATTTTTTGTTCAAAATTTTTGGTATAGTCTGATAGCCAGTCCTATAAGCTTTAATTTGATATAGGGGTTTAGATATCTACAGTTTAAACTGGACGTGCTACATCACTTGCACGTGAGACACCCCTGAAGGTGCACGGTAACCCTAAAAAAATATCTTCTTCAACGTACAGATTTTCTTCCCACGATTTTATTATTATTATCTATTTATTCCTGCTATTCACACATTGAAAGAAAAAAAATACACAAGAACAGCCAAAGCAGAGGGCTTAAATGGCCTAAGGTCAGCAAAAGATGTGAAGATGATCACACTTCACTTACTGCACAAAGGAGCAGGGACATTGCAAACCAATTGATTACTTTCTACCATTCTGTAGCCTCTCTTTTATCAGACAACAATCTCTTTCAGTCCGACATGTTTGACAAGGATTCCATAGTCAGAGTACAAAAAGCTGTTAACATGCCAGTCTATAAAAATGATGCCATTATTGATGGAGAGGTGAGCTCATTTAAAAGTGACTTTGTCACTACTAAGCAGAACTGAGTATGGTTTTGATATAATACTAACAATCATGGATATGATTATTACTGATCTAAATCTATTCTTTTTGCTAGCTATAAATTTGTGACTTTGAGGTGATTAAATTTAACAGATCCAAAAAGACTGTCCTTCACCCTCTATTTTCATTAATGTTTAGTTGTAAAGGTCTTAGGGGTACATCTGCAAGCATTGGAACACTGAACTGTGGTTTGTTTTTAAATATTGTAGTGGTTAGTGTCTGTTTTAATTTCTGTAGCCATACAATAAGAAGAGAAAGGTGGTGGATGGCCATGATACTCAAACTGTTAATCACTCTTCACCATGTGAGTTTTGCTTTCCTTGGTTATAGTTAGATGTTTTGGTCTTTTAACTTGTGACCTTCTTCCTTCTTGCAGAAGCATACATTACTGACCATATGCCTTTTGTTTGTTTATACTTTCTTTTCTCCTTGTTAGCTTTCATTACCCATATTCCTTGCAACAAGGTAAGACTTTTGTGTAATAGAGCAGTTTCATCACCAACACATATTGGAGTAGATTCTAGAAAACAAAGTGATAATGTTCTGTGTATTTGTTTTGCATAAGCAATAATTAGTTCTTATTAACCGAGCGGGAGGTCTGTATGGGAGAATCTTCACCGAGGTCAAGATTCTCCCATACAGACCGACCTAGCTCAGGTAATATGATGTTTATTATATGGCTGTCTTATATGCCAATTTCTTATCTTCTTTGTACCTTTTTTTTTCTAGACCGGTCTAGATAGGAAAATCTAGACTGCTTTCAATATTGATTTCAGCCAATCAAATTCGTGAATTCGGTAGTTCCCAGTCCTTGTGAGACACAGCCATATAATAATAATAAATAATAATAATAATATGATATTTATATAGCACTATTTCTATCACTATTAAATAGTGCTGTACATTAGTGTTATAGATCACACCGATAAAATTTATAGAATGTAAAAAATCTCTGAAATATGAGTAAAAGAAACTATTAACTAATAAGGCAATCTGTAGTAGTGAGAGTAAAAACTGTAACTTATAATGAAATTAACTAATTTACCAGCTGATTAAATTAGCTAATTTACTAACCAACTATCCAGCAACCTAGCTAACTACTTAAATAACTAGTTAACTCACTATAATAATTGTACATTTATGTTATAAAAAAGGTTACTGAGAGAATATTTGGTGTTTTTGATCCATGTTACTGCATTATGTTGATGATCTGTTGAATGTAACAACCTTCTATTACACTCTTATTTTTCAGTATCTTTTGCAAGTAATTGAACTTCTGAAACCAAAAATCCAGACATTGATGGAAAAGTGTAATACTGTAAGTTTATAGTTATGTGTTTGAATGTCATGGGGGTAGTTATTGTATGGTTTGAGAGTTTTTTGCACAAACCAATTCTGCTGGACAACTTGTGAACCATTTGCTTTTAACAAGTTGGATATGGCTACCTTGAGTACTTTTGGGAGTGTCCTTTATTTAGTTATGGTCCCTTGAGGTAATCTTCTTCTGAGAATATCACATAATGATCTGTAGCCAAGTAGCGAGGGGGGGGGGGGGTTAATCTTCAAACACCAGACTAGAGACCAAACAAAATCATTATCTATTTGTATGCAGAAAGTAGAACAAGGGCAACTGAAACTATTAAAAATGCCTTGCTATTTAAAGTCACATGATAACTTGTTTGTTGGCTAATTTCTATATCATTTACTGTACATTTGTTTTTTGTTGTTTGTTTATTTTCTTGTTTTTGGACTTGAGGTGAAAATGTGGATTCAGTTACTAATTCCAAGAATAGAGGATGGAAACAACTTTGGAGTTTCTATTCAGGTACTGCAGAGCTCAATAATAGTAAGAAATAATAAGCTGTGAATTATGGCCTCACTGTAAGTCTGGAAAGAAAGGATTCGTAGCTTGCAGTTCTCAGCAAATACATATGATAACTTTGATCTCCACACTTTATTACCTGAATTTTCTTTTAAATCTCAATGGATACACTGAAGGAAGAAACTCTCAGTGAAGTACAGAGAATTGAAGGAGAAGCAGCCACATTTCTGGACCAGATATCAAGGTGCTCACTCAATTGTTTCTTTAGAACTGGTAAATAATTCAAGGTACAAATTTGAAAAGGGAGTAAGTTAATATCAAGGTGAAATAGTATTTTTTTAAAATTATATATTATTCAAAAGGAATTTCTTCATTTTGATGACAATAATTATATTAGATTTCTTAATCATTAATGGTAATCATGTGTCTTTCAACAATTGTTTCAATGTGTTAATTAGGCTGAAAAGCAAACCCCCCCTGCCCCTGAAAAAAAAAGACAAAACAAAACAAAAGATAGAAATGTTAAAAGGTTGTGACTTGCAGGTATTACATCACAAGAGGAAAACTTGTCTCCAAAATCATAAAGTACCCGCAATTAGTAAGTTGTTGATAACTCTACAGCAATTTTTTGTATTATGTTTCATTACCATTTGCCTTTGCCATGTTGCTGGAGGAGTCAGGCTTTTCCCTAGAGAACTAGCTTTGAGCTGTGGTATTTCTGGTTTGGTATTGATCAAAAGCAGTAGTCATTACAGGAGGATTATTGTTCATGGCCCCCAACTCGTACATTTCTATACTTTTGTCAAAGCCATTTTGCCAAGACTTCCACACTTTTACCCAGTTATTTTTCTGAGCATTCTCCTTCAACTCATCCTCGGAGACCCAGGGGCTGAGTGGATTTCAAGTTAGGGCATGAAGAGCCCCTGGGGACATTGTCTTGCAAGACTAGTTCCAAACGGTCGCAGTCGTTCTGCCATCTGATTGGTGCCAGAAAATCTTTGTGTTTTTCTGCTCAATCAGAGTGAAGTGTGCTTTAGAGTCCTTTCGTGTGTTTTAACACGGACATATACTTGTAGCCCAGTTGCTCGCTATGTTTGTTTGGACTGTGCGACAGAGATTTGCTTGAGGTGAAAAGTTTCAGTCTCGGCACACAACGTAAGAGAAATCGATCAGATTGTCTGCGAAAATCTTACCGGAAATTATACTGAATACTTTCGCAGATATCACTAGAGAACATGTTTTAAAGTTTGCGAGGTTTGTATACCACACGATGATTGCAGTCAGTGATATGTCGCTTTAAACGTTAAACGAGATTTAAGCTTAAATCTTTCTAGATTTTTTGCATAATTTGCTGTGACTGAAACTTTGCCAATCCCGTGAAGTTATTTCGTCGTACGGGCTACGCAGGTATGTCGAGCAACAGGCGCTTTCGCCAACGTAGCTTTCTACTTTCTCTGCGCGCCAAAATCTAATCTTAGTAGTAAAGTCGTTCACAATACGGCCAAGGTTGCAGAGAACGTTAAGTTCGTGGACGACCTCCAGCAAGTGCTAAGAGAAAGCTTAGCTGTGTTTCCGGTTAGCTAATTAACATCTGAACAAAAACTTATTAACGAGAACATCGTGGGAAGGAGAGATGTTTTCGGGCAGTTACCGAAGGGATTTGGAAAAAGCTTAATCTTTCAACTGCTGTCTAGAGTGTTGAAATTCTTGAGCTAGGAAGGCCACGGATTCTCTTCTAGTCCCTTGGTCATTGTCATTTCACCTCAGTCTGTCGATTGCTGAAGACCAAGTTAAATACCTTTGATCATTGGGAATCGATCCGATGCTGTTTTCAATGGGAAAAACAAAACCAAAGACCAAGAAATATTGGATGGAAAGGGCGGGTTTGCTTTATTGCAAATGTCCGCTTAGTAGTACAGGGTCATCTACCCACATCTAATAAGCAAATGTTTCCATGCTTAGCTTTTCTTTTTTTTCGAGGGAAGATGAGATTAGATTTTGGCATGCACAGAAAGTTGCGCAAGTACCAGTTGCTCGACATACCTGCGTGGCCTGTGCGACGAAATAACTTCACGGGATTGGCAAAGTTTCAGTCACAGCAAATTATGCAAAAAATCTAGAAAGATTTAAGTTTAAATCTCGTCTATCGTTTAAAGAGACATATCAATGACTGCAACTATCGTGTGGTATACAAACCTCGCAAACTTTAAAACACGTTCTCTAGTGATACCTGCGAAAGTATTCAGTATAATTTCCGGTAAGATTTTCGCGGACAATCTGATCGATTTCTCTTACGTTGTGTGCCGAGACTGAAACTTTTCACCTCAAGCAAATCTCTGTCGCACGGTCCAAACAAACATAGCGAGCAACTGGGCTTCAAGTATATGTCCGTGTTAAAACACACGAAAGGACTCTAAAGCACACTTCACTCTGATTGGGCAGAAAAACACAAAGATTTTCTGGCACCAATCAGATGGCAGAACGACTGCGACCGTTTGGAACTAGTCTTGTAAGACAATGTCCCCAGGGGCTCTTCATGCCCTAACTTGAAATCCACTCAGCCCCTGGGTCTCCGAGGATGCCTTCAACTCTGAATCAAAACATTCTGCTTTCTGTTCACATGTCTGCCATTCTCTTTTGTTGTGCTCTTGCTACTTCCCTGTCAATCAATTAAATTTAACTTTCTGTACCCATTTTTAACATTTTGTACTCAATTTCAAATGTCTGCATTGTTTGTAATTAGTTGACTTGTTCATGGCCTATAAGTGTGCTGAAATTTTTGCATGTATATTATTAGGTGTTAAATGAAACAACATCCTCTTGTGTTTGTTTTGCCATCTTGTTTATTTACCTTTTTTAAGTCTTCTTTAACAGCTGTAGTCTGGAAGCCCAGTGCTATGTGTTAAGAATATCATTTTAACCAGGAACAGGGTTCGTACGCATCTTGAAAATGCTTGAAAACCCTTGAATTTCAGGAGGCTGATTTCAAGGCCTTGAAAGTACTTGAATTTCATTTAGGGTCCTTGAAATTTCATTGATTTTTTATTGAACAACATCGAAAAATAACTGCTTTTGTTTTGCACCATCAGTAAACCCAAAACATAGATGTTAACAGAAACAATTTTCTTGGTTTTAAAAAAAATTGTCATTACATAAAGAACTTGAAATTTCTAAGTAGGGTCCTGGAAAGTCCTTGAAAAGTCCTTGAATCTTTGGCCTGAAAAAGTGTACAAACCCTGCAGGAAATTCTCTTATTTTCGTATGAATTGTATCTCTGGTTACCCCTTTAATTTCCATATTTTTGCTTATATTTTAGGATGATTACAGACAGGCTGTGATTGAATTAGATGAGAAGGAATTTACCAGCTTACGTCTCTGTTGCTGTGAGCTGCGAAACCATTATGTAAGAACAGTTTTAATATTTTTAAATTCTCTTTTTGTTGATCAACATTTTAAAGTTAAAGGCATAAGATGAACCATCTCAAATTTTGCTTACTGCACTAGCTCTCTGAAATTCACCAGATTAACCTTCCATGATAGACTAGCAGCTTACAATGATAACAGCTCAGCTGAACTTAAAACTTCTACTATATGTACAGATGTTTTAACAATAATTTTTAAGTTTGAAGGTTCTTATTATGTCTATGCATTTGATCTCCATCTACAGCTTTCTTTACATGACACCATTACAAAGAATCTCGACAAGATCAAGAAACCACGCACAAATAATGCAGACTCCCTGTATTAAAATTTTTTGCCATCTCTGATATGTCCATGAAACATTTCTGTATTCCACTGAAGAGTATTGACTCTGTTGTCACCAATAAACATAGTAAACTGGTACTCCTACATGGCAAAATATTCTATTTTAAGATACACATGTATTCTTAATTTTAACCATCAGTAGTAATATGTAGACACTTATGTACTGTACTAAGTAGTACCTCCTGCCATTTTCCTGCCTGCTAAACAAATTGTAAACTTAAAGTGAACACACATAAATTTGTTTGCAAAGTTTACTATGTGATTTTTTTTAAGGGTCTAAAGGAGTTCAATTATGAATCAGAGCATTATTGAGGCACCTTTGAGTAACTCTCAGTGGTGCAAACCAGATTTTAAATGAGGTACTTCATATGTACTTGACAGAGGAGTACTACTGTGATGAAGTAATAAAAAAAGCTTTTGGTGGAATATATTTTTCTATGCACCATGTAAGGTCCAGATGCACAGTATTACTTAGATAGAAACCCCAATACTTGAGCATATATTTTTTGCTTGAACCTCGTCTCCATTTACTCTTCAGTCCTTGTCTGAAAGCTGTGTCACTGGTAGGTATCATTGTTAACTTTTTCTTTCTCAGTTGACAACTTTAAGTCCACTGTTGTACTGGGAGACTAGGTTCAACTAGGGCCAGCAGTGGTCATAACTGAGCAGAGTCAGATTTCAGATCATGACAGTGAAACACTAAACCACCCCTTTTTACTGTAATTTTTGCAGGCTGGCAGTGTTCAGTGTGGTATTTTGTGACCAAGCTGGCAAACCAAAGATCAAAAGTATACTGACAGTTGGGACCTCTTCAGTTTCTAAGTTGAAGAGCATTTGTAGTAGACCATCATTCATTGTGAGAATTCGATGAAGTTAGCATGCCTCTCAGCTCCCTTGCAAGTACTCTCACCCAATCCCCTCAGAGGCCCCATCTGAAATAATAGCCCCCCAGGTGGCTAATTTAGGGCAAGGTCTTCAAATCTCACGCATTAAACCTGTTGCTGCAAACTTTTGTGTGTGTTTATTGATATGCGAAGAGTATAGCAATATTTTTGAGCAGCACAGAACATGGTCAAACTTGTAAAATAACTGAGTAAAGTAGTCCACCGACGCAGTTCATCTCGATAAGTAATGGTTTGTATTTCTAGGCCCGGACTGCTTGTGATGCAGTGCACATCAAGAAATATCTTTAAACCGTTGGTTTCAGGCTCAGAGACAAGACAAAGAATGTCGGGCCTTCATCAGCTTTCCTCATTTATCGGTGTTCACGAGCAAGACAACACACGCACGCGAGACGAAGGGAGTTCTATTTCTGCCCGTGTCTACTCTCGTGCGCGCGCGTTCCGATTCGCAGGTCACGCAATAGTAACTAGTAACCAGTCCCTTCGCGTAATTGATAGTCATTCAACATGGCGGATAAGGAACCATCCGAGAAAGACACATTTCTAAAGTCAATTTGTAAGTACTTTTTTGCCCATAAATAACTTTTATATAAGGGAAATAGTGTACACTGATTAAGTGGTTAATATAAAAGAAGTGAAGGGGCTGATCGATTCTGTTGGATTTTGTTGTGACTAAACGTATTTTGGACATGCATGTGTCAAAGCGATTGTACCACTGTACATTGCTAAACGGTAGAAAAAAATACTTGAACTCGGCAACGCGCCGCTATAGAATTGAATTGTCCGGTTATATGGTTATGATGCCCTTTAGGTAACGCAACCAAATAAGGAAGAGCGTTGTAAGTAATTGTGTCTAATTTTCCATGTTCCCCGATGTAAAGTGACAGCAGCCTGGTACCAAATTTACAAACAGTCGTGAATAACGGAAGCAGTGTCAAGAATGGAAGAGTGCAATTTATTGGAATCTGTCAGTTTTACATGATAGGTTCTTTTCTGATCATGAAGCTGAAACACAAGTTGTTTTCCCAACTTAAGCACACTTACTATTCATGGGATCCAGGATTTGACCGAAAGGAAACGCCAAATTTATTGGATTCGGTATTTGACTGCTCCTCTTGAGCTGGAAATTGCCTGGTAAAGGATAAGGGATATGAATCATTACAAAAGGGGAATCAACTGGGCAAACTGTAGTGAGTGTTGGGTTCATTGTGGCACACACAAAATTAGAAGCAGGTCTATTCCTACTGGATGGGATGTCAGTTGATCACAGGTTAACCACCAAAACTCTGTCACTGTTTGGCTTAAGTACTGTCTCACCTTGTCCTAAGGGATGTTTCTATTCAAAATTCATTCTTCATTCTCATTCATTCATTCTTTTTTATTCACACTTATTCTACTAAAAATAGAACAACGAGAAAGAGAAAAAGTAGAAAAAAAAAGGAGAGAGTTCTAACTATACATGAATTTACACAAAGCAGTGGAAAGAGTGTGTAGTAGCCAAAGGAGCCAAGCTTTCGAGTTGGCCAGTAGTCCAGTGGTCAGTGCGCTGGACTCTGGGTCAGATGGCCTGGGTTCAAGTCCTGGCTGGGGCTTGACATTGTGTCCTTAAGCAAGACGCTTCACTCACATTGCTTCGTCTTCTTGGATAGGACATAAAGCCGGAGGTCCCGTCTCCTGCACCTATCAATTAGTTAATTTCAGCAGGGGACGTTAAAGAACCCACACCATGAGATTACTGTGATGTGGTCTGGCCTGTTTACTGGGAATAGGGGGAGGGGGCATCTGTAAAAATTTCTCCTTTATTAATAATAAACTGCCGCCGGCAGTCTGGAAAAGTCCCTCGCACAGTGTTGTAAAGTGCATTAACGCATTTGGAAATGCGTTATAGAAATTGATCTATATTAATTTTAATTTAGTCCATTTTCACTGCATTAAGTTTTGCAGTGGGGAAGGACTAGAAAGGAACATAGGAACCATTCGTGCTAGTCCACCCTCCCACCCATCCCACCCCAGGGGAGGACATCCATCACACAGTAATCTCGTGTGTGGGAAATTAACGTCTCCTACCCCAACCCTGCAGGAGACGGGACCTCCATTTATTCATCCCTATCCGAGAAGACTAGAATATCTAACCATTTCTTGATGTTATAGAAAGGCAGCAAATTCTTCTCAATTATTTTAAGACCCTGAGTGTTGGTCCGGCCGGGGCTCGAACCCTCGACCTCCCGCACAACAGTCCAGCGCTCTATCCATTGAGCTAACCGGGAGGCGGTTATATTATTATTATTATTATATACTAAATAGTTAAAATAGTAAAATAGAGCTCTATGATAGGTTAAAGTTGTTCAAGATGTCTGCCTGCCAAGTAGGAAGAGTTTATATTCTTTTTTAAAGCTTTTTTAATTCAGTACATATCTGTCTTAGTAATCAGATTGGATTTTTCAATATCGATGGTGAACTGGCCTTCAGATACAAGATCAGTTTGCACATGAATGTGTGTACTTTTTGAAGTAGGAGACCTATAAATTTATTTTAGTTGCTTTGATGTTGGGAAATTATACTTGTGATATGGTAGTGTTAAATGCAAAGCATGTTTGTATTGATTTGCAGTAAATAGAGGTCCAAATAAGAGGCAGATAAAACCAGCAGGAAACAATTCTCTCCTTCAGTTGGCTCTTGGAGAGGACAGTGAAGACAGTGAAGAAGATGCAGATTTTGAGCTTAATGATGATGAAGATGATGAAGGTGTAGATATCTTTCTGAGTCCTTTGAGTTTCTTTGATTTTGATCACAATTCGAATGCATATCTCTCATTAGTAGCTTTTATGGCTACTTTTTTTAATCATTTTACCCCAATTTGTCGCATTTCTTCAATACAGAAGTCCAAATTTGTTGTTCAACATTGTCCTGAATTTTCTGTTCTTGCTAATTTTCTATTTTGTCCCTTTCAAATAACAGTGTCAATGGTGCGTGATAAGTAATGCTATTTTGTTTTGTATGTTAGGTCTTATCGAGGGAGACCATTCTTAGAGCGCTGTTAGTTTTATTGTGTTCTAAACAGAATCTATCAGAAAGAAAGCAGTAGTGAAAGCAGACAAACTAACAATAGTTGAAGCTTTTAACTCCTCAATATAAAATGGAGAGAATTTCTTTTCCCATATTTTCCACTTATCAATTCTATGTTTAGCAACACCATCTGCCAAACTTACTGACAACATCTGCCTTAACACGGAAGTGATCACGAGAGACTCTCATGATAACTTCCTCTCAGGTTGTTGAAATGTCAGTCACCGCTACTCACAACAGTCCTTCCCAGGACTACAGACAATCAGACTATACTATCGCAATGATTGATTAATGAATTGATCATTTGCTGAAAATCAAGGACAGTGAACTGCCCAAGTAGTAACTACATGTTATTTATCAGGAGGGTCTGGTTCAGATGAAGAGACTGATATCACAGAACAGCAAGATAAAGAGCAGGTCGCCAAAAAGGTACAAGAAGTAAGTGAAGATGATAATGATGAAGATGACAACGATGATGATGACAACGATGATGAGGATGAAAGTGAATCCTTGACAGCTGTCAGTGCTCTTACTGTAGGTGACTTAATAGAAGTTATGAAAGCCAAAACCAAAGCCAAAGCTGCCACCAGTCAGCCCAGCTCTGTGGTAAATCAATTTTAAATTTTACCAGCTTTATTAGGGTAATTGTAAAGGGGTGTCTGAGGCTAGCTGCAAATCCATATTTGATTTACTGGTAGTTTATCTTTATTGAAATAAATTGTTAGAAAAAAGTTTTGCTTATTCAGTTATTATTTATTGAACAAACGAGAAAAACAAACCACAAAATGTGTATGTAGTTAGCAAATGATATAATTTGTATACTAGGTAATCACATGATTTCGAGTGCAATTTGGAATAAATAAGCATGAGTAAATTTTTTCAAAGACTAACAAAATTGCATGAGCCCATAGGGCGAGTGCAATTTGTGGTCTTTGAAAAAATTTACAAGTGCTTATTTATTCCAAATTGCACGACAAAAACATGTGATTATCTATCAATAATATACATGAAAAAATATGAGGTCGCTTCTCATAACTAAGCAGAAGAAGAGCGCGCGCATCACGTGCAAAAATAATTTATTCAAACCCTGCAAGTGACATTGACCTTGACATTGACATTGACCAATCATTCTGACCAATCAGAATGTCTGGTTTGTTTCTTTCTTTGCACTGAATTAACTCTCTTCTGCACTGAATTAACTGAAAACTGCATTCATCTTAACCAATCAGGACTGAGAAATTTTTTCATGTATATTATTATCTAACAAATAGACTATTTCATGCACTTACAAAAGATCATTGTTTGCTCCAAACCCTCATGTATGGCCAAGGGATACTTGTTTGAATCTTTTGCTTACAAAATACTTGCAATAACTTGTGGCATGATATTGTAATTGATCCCCTGATCAACATACAAACAGAAAATTGTAAAGCCTTTTATGTGCCATTTTCAGAAGGTTATGTATTCTTCAAAGAGTCCATGATCATTCAAAGTATCTTTAGGAGTGAATAGGTTTACTAACCAGTTTTAACCATTTGTTCTACAGGCATCTAGTGAAGTTTCAGCTTCATCCAAGAAGGTAGACATTTTAATATGTGGAATCTGCCTGGATGATATTAGGTAAATGAATAATTTGGAATGACTTCAAAACTTTTAGCTTTTAGTATTTCTGCTTATGTAAATTAAAAGTCCCAAAAGTTGACTAAAGACATCATGATTTGCTCCTATGGTTGAAGGTACTACTTATTTTGAAGATTAGCCCACCAGGGATCAAAGTTGTCAGACTTATTTGTATTAGAGTGAACACGGCTGGATGCATCCATGGTTACCTCATAGTCAACTGAAAATTAAATAATTTCGAGATAAATTATTATTTACAATATTCTTAGTTGAAGCAACAAGCGGTTTCATAACTTACAATTTGTTTCTGAGTAGTTGGATCCCTTGATTCGCTATCTCAATGCCTTATCTTGATGCTTATGTTTACGACCGTTGATAACCAGCTTCAAATCTTGTTACATCAAAAATTGTTCCTTTTAAAATATAAGTCACATGACCTATTTTTCCCGCCTCGTGTAGTCGAGGTGAATTTACAATTACGATAATGAATTCTAATTCTTTGCTACGTGCGCCACTGAACATGCAAATCACATCATGCAGTCCTGTTGTTGATTTTTTTACTCTTCTACTTGTAATTAATGTGGAGTTATCATAGATACTTGACTTGATTTTGATTTAGATGATGTATATAATTACAATGTACAGAATATTTAAGATAAGTAATCATTGAGGTCTATTTAATTCATGACCAAACTAAGTTACAAGAGTACTTATAAACTTATGAGTAATAAGTTTTCAAATCAGATGAAATTTAAAACTTCTTGAGAGGAAAAGGATTAGGAAACAAAGTGAAGAATACTGAATGAAATCACTCATTTTAGAAATAAATTTTGTTCAGTGTGGTTCCCATTAAGTTTTCAATCGCTGTGCTTAGTGGGATTTTAAGCCAAAAACAGGAAGGATAACATCACTAGTGGCAAGAAAACCAGGTTTGCAAAAGAGCTGTTTTTACCTAATATACAAATAAAGTTGTGCACTCACTATTATGAATTTGAAGCTAACACAATCTTTCTCAAATGTATTTTAATACCAGTGATGAAGGAGATGAAATAGTTGAATGTGATAATTGTGGCATCACTGTACATGAAGGTAAATTTAAAAGATACATTATAATTGTCATTGCTTTGTCTTTGTGCACCTGGCCATTATTTAAATTCTAGAGGATGAAAAATTGGCGAGTCAGTCACAGTAAAATGATGTTCCCAGACTGAGATGTCTCTAAATAAATGAGTATGAGATGTCTTGTCATAAAATGTGTAATACATAATTTTAAATTTTTTGTAAATTTCATGCAATTCAGCTTTAGGAGGCTGCAATTTTGGAATTGTTTTTTTGTTTTATCATTTCTCTCTCCACACAGTTACATAAAAATGGTGAAAGGAAAAAACCCTTTCAGGTCAAGGAAAAGCTGTAAATTTTGTATTAAATTTTTGAAAAAGGGTGACTAAAAATTTTATTTTTACTTTTCAATTCTTTTATTTTCTGTCTTTTTTGCTGTTAAAATGTGATTTTGAAAAATTTATCCCTGAATGGAAAGAATACTTGGGAAAGAAGTTTGGATGAAAAACTGTAAATTCCATCAGAAATAAACTGATGTCTATCAGGGAAAGTAAGAATGATTTAAGAAATTTTAAATAGCAATTGGGATGTACAGTGTACTGGTAACCTGGGTTAAGTAAAATTACTCTGAAGTACCAATAAGCTGCTGCCTCGGCTCATTCTACAGAGTGTTATTGCAATAGGTTGCTATGGTATCAATGACGAAGATAGTGACTCAGGGAAAAGTAATGATACAGATTCTCCAACAGAACTGTGGTTTTGTGATGCCTGCAAACTGGGAGTTCAACCAGTGAGTAATCAACACTTTCATCTTCATTAACTTGTGTCATGCAAGGCATTTTTTTAAGTGTTTTGATATGTTTCTTACTGTTACTTGTATGTTGTTAATAGGATTGTGAATTGTGCCCAAATCTTGGTGGAATTTTTAAAGAAACAGACATGGGCCAGTAAGTTATTTACATTATTTACAGGAAGTCTAAGCCAAATCAGGGTTTTATGCAATCAGTAATGCTCAGGATCTCTCTGTTAAAATGAATTAATGTCCTTCCACTGTTAGTTTTTGGCCCCCTTACTGTTCACAAAACTCAAAAGGTTCAGCTAAATTGAGGATTGTTTAGGATTGGTTTTGTTAAATGAAGGCTAAACTTTTTTTAAGTAATCAGCCCTGGCCAATGATTTTTTATTATCATCCTTTGCATTGTATTATGATTCTTTTGTTTTTGTTCTGAAGGGAATGTGAGTTGTTAAAACAGTAATAGAATCCTTGAAGGATTGTATAACTGTTAACTGAAATGATTAAATTTACTGACAAAAGAGCTATTTACTTCACTCATCAGCGAGCAGGCTCTTTGCAGCATACAGTATCACTACATGAACTGAATGAATGTAAATCACTTAGTATCTAATGTCCTTTGAATGTTATTTGTCTGACAGATGGGTTCATTTGCTGTGTGCTCTTTATACCCCAGATGTGGCATTTGTTAAACCTGAACAGCTTCAGTGCGTCACATTATCAGAGGTTCCTCCCTACAAGTGGGGTGCTAAGGTAATTGCAGCACTAGAAAGGTCAACATAAAAATATGCTAATGTTAGATCTTTAACATGATTGTAATAGTCAGGGCTCGACACTAACACTTACCCTATTTCCAATGGAAAGTAAAATATATTAATGGAAAGTAAAAATCGAAAATTTAGCGAAAGTGCTTTCCCGATTTGGCAACTAAATTTTTAGCAGACATGGAAAGTATTTTTTTTTGTCTACTAGTCCTAAGAGTATTAAGAATGAAATGATAAAAGTACCACACATTATTAGAGAGCAATTACTCGTTTGCAAAAGCAGAGTATTCTCCATGCTCAACACGCATCGTTTGATGGCCGCCATCTTAGATTGTAGGCGGCATGCTGTGCAAATTTGACAGAGGAAGCCTTGGTACTAAACTGGTAGTGATTCATCCGCCATATTGAATTCGCCAGGTTCTTGCAAGTACATAAAGTGCTGCGGCGCGCGTAGAGATGAGTTTGTTTGCATTTGGATTCACTAGGAACGATAAAAACGACAAAGAAGGCGGCGAACAGGGCAATTCTAATCAAGGTGACGAAAAACAAGTTAGCAGCGACGTGTTGATGTCTGAAACGGCTAAAGAGAGGTATGATGGGAAAAGAAAGCTGCTTGCATTGGCCGTGGATTCCGGAAAGAATGGCAAAATGAGTTCAGTTGGCTGGCATATAATGAAGTCGAGGGAAAGATGACCTGTAAAATTTGTGGGGAATTTCCCAATATAGCAGACAAAAATAGCTCGTTTTTCAATGGAAGCAACAGTTCTCACATGGCTAATATTAAAGGACACGATGGAGTATCTATTTTCTACACGTTATTTGCCTGGTAACTGAATTATGTGGTCCCGCATTGTTTGGAAAGGAAAGTTTAACCATGGAAAGTAAAATTATACAATTACTTTCCACAATGGAAAGTAGTGCCAAAAGTTAGTGTCGAGCCCTGAATAGTTCATTGTTTAAAGGAGTGTGATCACTGTGACAAAAGATTGTGACTGTGTCAGTGAATGTACTGGTAGTTCTTCCTGTTGATAGGACTCTGATGGAAAATTTCTGGTTTGATATATTGTTTCTTTTTCTGCTTTTTGCCTCCATAGGATTGTACTCTCTGTGAAGATGAGAGGTTTTGCAGGACTGGGGTGTGCATTGAATGCGATGCTGGAATGTGCAGGACATACTTTCATGTCACATGGTAGCTAGTACACTGTGCTACAGTGAAAAACTGTCTTTAAGTTTGGAACCAACTTTTAATACCTCTCATTTTAGCCACTTTAAAATGGTTTTTTGTTCCTCTATATTTCATACAAAGTTGTAGGTTGATTATAAAACCTCTGACAATATTTTGCTGGTTATTATTCAGGTATCTCAATTATATCATTGAAGAGACTGGGCTTCTTTATTTGCATTAAAGATCAATGTTAAAACTACATCAAATGCTTATTTTTATTCTTATTAGTGCTCAGATGTATGGACTTTTGTCAGATGTTCCAGAAGAATGCGATGAGGTACAAAAACCATATTATTTAAAAATACTTCAAAGAGATAAGTGCCAAACAAGTTTGAATTTCATAAAAATCTTCAATGCTAGTTAAAAGAATTATTTTTAAATGCATTGTAAAGGCACATGAAGCTAACAATTCCTAGATGATTATAGTATATTCTTAGACATGGAAAAAATGGTGGTGTTTTGTAGGTTTTTGTTGTAGTTCTGCATACTTTTTGTTTGCAGGATGTTGCAGATCCTCTATTTGCACATTGCAGGCTGCATGCAGATAAAAAAACAACTGCAAACAGGGTAAGATCACACCAAAAATTGTGAAATTTGCTGCTATAAATAAAGAGCAAACTAAATTCATAATTAGCTCAAGCAAAAAACTCAAACATCACTTACATGTTGCTTTCTCCCTTCATAGAGGCGCCAATGGCTAGCATACCAGTCACGCTACAAAAAGGCTGGTGAAAGGCGGTCAGTAGAGGACAAGGTATGTTGCAGCCATTACCCTTTTCCTACAATGCTTAACTGTTTGGGTGGTATGAAATATTTCTGAAGGATGGATTGAATGATGAGTTTCTTTCTTTTTGACAGGAAAGAGTTAAGCACTGTTTGGATACTATCCGTCAAGAATTTCAGGCAAAACGAATGAAAAATCTCACAAAAGTTTTCAGTAAGTATCCCAAAGCAGAGTCTGTGCAGTATATGTATTATCACAAACAAGTGTATAGTTATGTAACACAGGCAATTATATTAAAGATGAGAGAAATGTCCTCATCAATGCCAAACACCATATCTGCAATGTATGGGAGATTTTCAAAAGAAAGGTATAACCCTTTGTCTCATGATGTAGTCACTGCAGATGTGATCACATATTTAGACAAACAATTATTATTATAGTTCTTTTTTTAAAGCGCTATTTACCACAATGACATATCACAGCCTATTTCATAATACAATAAATTTGTTTTTCACTGAGACATTTGTCATCAGTGCAATACCTCTGAAGTTTCATTGTGGATGGAAGAAGAGTTGTATATTGCTTGAGGGCTCTCCCAAATCAATGATTGGTCTTATTTTTCAATTACAATTATCTTGATGAAAGGAAAATACAAAATTTGTATAGGTAATCGCATGATTTCGAGTGCAATTTGGAATGAATAAGCACCAGTAAATTTTTTCGAACACTAACAAAATTGCATGAGCCTGTAGGGCAAGTGCAATTTGTGGTCTTTGAAAAAATTTACAAGTGCTTATTTATTCCAAATTGCATGAGAAAAATCTTGTGATTATGTATTAATAATATACATAAGAAAAATACGAGGTAGCTTATCCATAATTATGCAGAAGAAAGTGCGTGCATCACATGCAAAAATAATTTATTCAAACCCTGCAGGTGACATTGACCTTGACATTGACCATGCAATCATTCTGACCAATCAGAATGTCTGGTTTGTTACTTTCTTTGCTCTGAATTAACCCTCTTCTGCACTGAATTACCTGAAAACTGCATAACCAGTCAGAACTGAGTAATTTTTGCATTTATATTATTAGTGTTGTAACTTTATTTACAAGTAATTTGAAATTTTTGTTCTTTAAATTTGTTTTTTTTTTTTTTTTTTTAATATTTTTTTTATTCAAAGCTCCCTCAGAAAAAATTCCTCGACTACTGAGCACATGTCCTGGAGGTGAGAGAAGCCATCTACATAATGGCAACATCATTTTCAATCCATGAGTTTTTCTCAATGAGTTAACCTTAATACCTTTCAGTATTACCTAGTATTTTTACTTGTTATTTGTATTTTGACTCGCCCTATGGGCTCGTCAAAATATGGCACAATTCGTAAATATACTCAGCAATACTACACAAATAAACGTCTAATAAGATGTATATATGGTCTCCCTTCACAAAATTAAATTATAATTGCAAATGAAGTTTTAATAAGGTTGTGTTTAATGCTTCATCAATTTCCTTTCTGCACAAATAGGAGACTGATCTCTAAGCAAAGGTTGCTCTATCATTTATAGAAGTTGGACATTTTAGAGCAGGCTGACAGAAACACATGGAACTTACGATTTTGACCCTGTCTATGCAGTCAGCCAGGTCAATCCAAACACATATTAGTAGCTGATATTTTGTACTTTGAATTACTTTTCCAGCTTGTCGCCAACTTTTCAAGAAAGCGCAACTACTGGGCTACACCACAGGACAGGTACTTTAATGATAAGCATTGAAAAAGCTAGGGTTAAACCACAGAATTGATGCAGTAATAATTAGCATTGAAATATCTAAGGATAAACCACAGAATATGTGCTGGGAAGACTGATTACAAGATATAATGGTACAACAACTTTAATGAGATAGGGCCAGCTAGGACAGCCGTGATTAGTTGATGATTAGTTGATGCGTGAGGCATGAATAGTCCAGTTGTCAGTGCACTGGACTCTGGGTCAGATGGCTCGGGTTCAAGTCCTGGCTGGGGCTTGATGTTGTATCCGTAAGCAAGACGCTTCACTCATATTGCTTTGTCTTCTCGGATAGGACATAAAGCCAGAGTTCCTGTCTCGGCAGGGGACATTAAAGAATCCACATCACGAGATAACTGTGATGTGGTCTGGTCTGGTTACTGGGAATGGGGGGAGGGGGCATCTGTAAAATTTCTTCTTTATTTATTGTAAACTGCAAAAGTCCCCCGTACAGTGTTGTAAAGCGCATTAGAACATTTACATGGAAATGCGCTATAGAAATTGATCTATATTATTATTATTATATCAGAGTTAAGTACCACTCATGTACACACACCTACACAAAACCAAAAAGCAGAAAAAAACTGAAAATTGGAGTAAGAAAGCAAGAGTAACAGCAAAGGAATTAGGTTGGTGGGACAAGATAATAGGGCTGGACAGGTGACTTTCTAATGTTTCATTAGACTCCTTCTAGTCAGCTGAGCTCATAACACAACATACCATTCCTTCCCCAGAAATGAAATGTGAGTGGGAAGTGTCACGCACTATTCACAACATGTGAATAGAAAAACAGAGAGGTCAAACCCCACGGCTTTTGTAGTGTAATTTTTTCAATCACGGTGTTGCCTTTCCTGACATGTGGGAATTTTACTCCATCTTTTAGAGTCAGAGTGTCATGAATGTTCGTCGCAAGTGGTTTGTTCAACCAGCTCTCACCAGCGAATTTGTGAACTATTACCATGGTAACATCATTGTTTGTTTCCCTGAAATCTACAGTCTCCCATTATTGTCTTTATTCCAAGTGTAACTTTTTTTGTTCTTAAGTTCCTCTCTTTCTTGCAGTCATGGTATAATCGCTCCTGTTCATGTATCTTCTTTTCCAGATCGTAACGCCCGATTGAAGGAGATGCAGGAGCGCCAAGACGAATTGAGGTTGAATAACAAGCGATTGCAGCAAGAGGAGCAAGATTTAAGAGAAAAGTATCAGGCGGTAAAGCACTTGATGTAATGGTTTTTTAGAGAGTTTTTGTCATGTAAACTTGTGTTGCCTGGCCATGAGTGTTTTGTCAAGTTTATAAGATCAAAGTTTGGTAATCATGAAAGATCTGACTTGGTATGGTTTTGAGCCTTTGTAGAAAAGGGCTTCATCAGACATGATGAGGGTACATTGTTTTGTGTTTTTCTTTTCATCAAATAAGGGTACATTGTTTTGTTTTGTGCTTTTCATCAGATATCATGGGGGAACATTGTTTTGTTTTTTTCTTTTCATCACATATGATGAGGGTACATTGTTTTGTTTTATTCTTTTCATCACATATGATGAGGGTACATTCTTTTGTTTTATTCTTTTCATCAGATATGATGAGGGTACATTCTTTTGTTTTATTCTTATCATCAAATATGATGAGGGTACATTGTTTTGTTTTATTCTTATCATCAGATATGATGAGGGTACATTGTTTTGTTTTATTCTTATCATCAGATATGATGAGGGTACATTGTTTTGTTTTATTCTTTTAAATAACATTGAGTGAAGGCAGCATCATTAGAGTAATTAAACTTACTTGAACTCGCGAAAGAGACACACTTTAAAAAGGAACCCCTTCAAGCACTGTGGAAACATTCATTATTTAATTAGTATTACTATTCACTTTATTTTACTTTTAATTTTTTAGTTGTATGTCTTTTTTTATGTAGTTAACGGAAACCGTTCAACTTCTGGCTGAAGACATCCAGGAGAGGAGAGATGATTCATTAGAGCTTCACCATGTTCTGTGCAAGCTGGCTGCAAATGTAGGACAACACAGTTCATGTGTCTTATGATTCATTAAAACTTCACCATGTTCTGTGCAAGCTGGCTGCAAATGTAGGGCAACACAGTTCATGTGTCTTATGATTCATTAGAACTTCACCATGTTCTGTGCAAGCTGGCTGCAAATGTAGGACAACACAGTTCATGTGTCTTATGATTCATTAAAACTTCACCATGTTCTGTGCAAGCTGGCTGTAAATGAAGGACAACATAGTTCATGTGTCTTATGATTCATTAGAACTTCACCATGTTCTGTGCAAGCTGGCTGTAAATGTAGGACAACACAGTTCAGGTGTCTTATGATTCATTAGAACTTCGCCATGTTCTGTGCAAGCTGGCTGCAAATGTAGTGCAACACAGTTCATGTGTCTTATGATTCATTAGAACTTCACCATGTTCTGTGCAAGCTGGCTGCAAATGTAGGACAACACAGTTCATGTGTCTTATGATTTATTAGAACTTCATCATGTTCTGTTCAAGCTGGCTGCAAATGTAGGACAACACAGTTCATGCGTCTTATGATTCATTAGAACTTCGTCATGTTCTGTGCAAGCTGGCTGCAAATGTAGGATAACACAGTTCATGTGTCTTATGAGTCATTAGAACTTCACCATGTTCTGTGCAAGCTGGCTGCAAATGTAGGACAACACAGTTCGTGTATCTATGATTCATTAGAACTTCACCATGTTCTGTGCAAGCTGGCTGCAAATGTAGGACAACACAGTTCATGTTTCTTATGAGTCATTAGAACTTCGCCATGTTCTGTGCAATTTGGCTGCAAATGGGGGACAACATAGTTTATTTAGTTGTTCCTTCTGTACTTGAAAAGGATACGGAAGTATTTTTAATTTTTTCCTACAGTCAGGAGCAAGATGAAGCAGAATTTTTTGTGAAGAGGACATACCTCTGCTTTTCATCATGAATACTGTATTTTACTATTTATTTGTCGAATCAAGCGAGAAATAAGAGTCAAAGCTCAATCTGTAGGTTATTTAACCAATCATTTCTTTAATTCTAATAACTACTGATAACATATCAACTGTTTTGTCTGTTTTTTTTTTTTTTTTTTGTAGGAGTTAGCCAGGCCGCCCTTATTAGAGCTCAAGAAGCCCAAACACTCAGCATTGCAGACGAGGATTAAGTCACTTAAACTGAACGTGTAGGTCAACTCGGTAGATTTGATAACGTTGCTAAAACACTTATAATTTGGATATATCAACAAAGTTGAAATGGTAAATTAGCCACCGTAATGATTACAAAAGCTGACGTTTCGAGCGTTAGCCCTTCGTCGGAGCGAAGATTCGCTCCGACGAAGGACTTACGCTCGAAACGTCAGCTTTTGTAATCATTACGGTGGCTAATTTACCATTTCAACTTTGTTGATATATCCAAATTATTTCGTTACTCCCACCGACGCAGCCCCAAACAGTTTCTTTCGAAACTATCAGCCTTTATTCATTTGCTAAAACACTGATGAAAGCATGAGCATTAAGCACGTTGTGACAAATTTAGTTGTCTTTTTTGGCTCCCTTCACTTGATCAGCAACTGTATTTGTTGTGGTTTATATTCCAGTTGTGCGACGTGTAAAACAACAGAAAATCAACATCAACTTGTACAGTGTGACACGTGTCATCATCATTATCATCTTGGATGTGTCGATCCACCTCTAACACGCATGCCCAAGCGCTCAGCCAAGTGTTTGTGGTAAGTTATGAGAGCAATAGTTTGTAGACTGAGATGGGAGAGGATGGTTAAGCTTCTCGATGTTTCAAATGAAAAGTGTTTGATATCCAGGTACCTTTGTATCAATTGTATTCTCACTTCTACAACATGCTTATTACTTCCCTTACCTCTAGTGACGAATCCCTTTCAGCAGTCCTTCTAAGGACCACTGTCATCCGCGGTTTAAAACAACGCCATCAAATTTTGTCGTTGTTGTTCAATTCAACAAAACATGTAGCTCTACAATCTTTTTTATTTTGAAAAAAGTTTGCGAAGTTCATCTTTGTGTGTTTTGCGTTAGTTATGAATTGAAAATTTCAGTAGGTGGAATTACTGATCGGAGGTTAACTTTCTTGTGAGTCCTCTCTCTTAAAGAGAGCGATGTCGTGAGAAACGAATACAGTTCAGGAGGTTTGGCCAAAACCTTGGTTTGAGTATTTCTGCACTGAACCATGAAAATTATTTGCATCTTGTGTCAACAGGCAATGTTCGGAGTGTGACCCAAGTGAAGATGATGGAGAAATGGAAGTAGATCCACAGGACACCACACCCATCTCTCAAGCACGCCACAGACGAGTCATCAAAGAGCCAAGCAAATTTACTCCTGACAAGGGAGAGGTAAGGCTTGGTACTCATAAGTGTTGTTTAATCATACTCTCGTTTTCTTATTTGTTGAATTATTACAATCGAAACTTTTTGCTTGTTTTTAGTAGCAGCGTAAGGTAATTATACACGAGTTAACTTCGCATAGGGCAATGTCTCGAAGCCAATAACATTGTGAGTGAACTTGACAGAATACTCTGGTATCTGGACAGTTATCGAAAATAGTAGTCAACACTAATTACATCTGGTTTTCCTCTTTTCTTTAAGGCAAAAAAGCGAAAACTGAAGACAGCTAAACGGAAAAATCCTACAGCACAGACTGAGGATGTAAGCAAGGTGAGTGTTTAGTGATTTGGGTTGAATTTGTACATGTTTCTTTTTTTTTTTTTTTTTCATGTTCTCTCAATTTGGTGTAAAATTTAATTGTATTCTTTTTCGGTATGATTTCAAAATATGTGTAGAAGAATTATGTCCCTAAATATATGTAGGAGAATTATGTTCATGTTGCCCAAATTCTCACTTGATACTGTAAATATTGATCAATCAATCAATCAATACTTTATTTACCCACGTAGCGTCAAGGAGCTCATAGAGCCCGTTCAAAATACGTACGTACCTCTAAGATTAAGAATCTAAAAAACCTAATACATACTGTCAAAACCTAATTGATTAGAAATTAAAATAACTAACAATTAATATTAAAATTTAAGTTTGTACAGTAAAATTCAAAGTCACTTATCTTCAGGTATAAAATGGTGAAGCAATAGCTTAAATAATTTAAAATTAAGATTAAAAATTAAGTTTGTACAATGAAATTGAGAGTCACTTAAATACAAGTATAAAATGGAGAAGCAGCTAAAGTTGATGTATCAGATACAATGAATATATGAAAGTTCATATATTTTGAACTGCGGTTATAGAAACGTATGATGCACGATCCTCGCAGTAGAGAGCGCTATTTATGCAATAGCGAAAATCAGACCTTAAGAAAAAAAAATCAGGCCTGATTTTCGCTATTGCATAAATAGCGCTCTCTACTGCGAGGATCGTGCATCATACGTTTCTATAACCGCAGTTCAAAATATATGAACTTTCATATATTCATTGTATCTGATTTATCATCACGGGTTTATTGCGAATCAACTTAACGGCCTGCTCCCAGTTGGCTTGTTAGCTCAATAGTCCCTTTTACAGTTGTGGGCTTGGTGGCCAAGCCTTTGAACAGGAGTGAGGCTAAGGGTGACCTTGTTGTGATAAAGACCTGTATCTAGTTAGCATGATAACAAAGTAATTTGCATTTGAAAAGCAGCAACATCTGTATCATAACAAGGACACCCTAAGCCTCACTCCTGTTCAAAGGCTCTGCCACCAAGCCCACAACTGTAAAAAGGACTATTGGTAGAGCGCTGCACTAGTATCGCAGAGGTCAGTGGTTCGAATCCCGTACAGGCCTGATTTTTTTCAGGTCTGATTTTCGCTATTGCATAAATAGCGCACTCTACTGCGAGGATCGTGCATCATAAAGTTGATGTAATTGATGCAATTACAATGTGACTAAAGCGAACTTTAACAATTAAAGGAAAATTACCAAAACTGTTCTCAGACAGAAAATATGATTAGCGTCCTAACAAGTGATGGTACATTTGATTTGTGATATACAGAAACCTAAACTATCTTCCGACTCAGAGGCTGCACCAAAACGAGGACGGCGTCCTATGAGGAGAGATCAAGAAGCTACAGACAAAAAAAAGAAGCCAATGGATGTGCGGACTGAATGTAGCGTGTGTAAACACAGTGGAACCAATGTTAATCTTGTCAGGTATAAATCATAATTGTTCTACCGTTTTTCCATGAGGACTATCAGGGATTACTGTATGTTCCACTTATTTATCTTTGTCTCTTTTATTTTCTTTTATTTTCTTTTTATTTTTTTTATTTTCTTTTATTTTCTTTTTTTTAATTGTTCTACCGTTTTTCCATGAGGACTATCAGGGATTACTGTATGTTCCACTTATTTATCTTTGTCTCTTTTATTTTCTTTTATTTTCTTTTTATTTTTTTTATTTTCTTTTATTTTCTTTTTTTTAATTGTTCTACCGTTTTTCCTTGAGGACTATCAGGGATTACTGTATGTTCCACTTATTTATCTTTGTCTCTTTTATTTTCCAGGTGTGACAGTTGTCAGCTTTGTTATCACTTTCATTGCCTTGACCCTCCAGTTAAAGTAGGTAGACTGTGATGGTAAAATAGTTAAAGTACGTTGACTTTGATGGTAAAGCAGTTAAAGTAGGTGGACTGTGGTGGTAAAGTAGTTAAAGTAGGTAGACTGTGTTGGTAATTCACACAAGGTGAACTGACACTAGTTTTCCTTGTCCACTAGTTTACGAACAGTTCAAGGAGGAAAAAAACACTAAGTTGCAAGAAACCAGTGATTTGGTGTAACATAACACGATATGACAGGAGAAAAATGAAGCTGGAAAAAAAGCATGATAGAGAACTCTACATAGAGGCCTCAGAGCCCATCAGTTATTTGACTCATAGTTTCTTCCATTACATGTCAGCCACAAGTTGCTGTGTGTTGATAGCTTTCTTACTTTTATATATAGCCCCAACCGAAGACTCCCACACCATATCCTTTTCCTGTGGGTTCTTAGCTTTCTTACTTTTATCTTGTAGGCTAACCCCAAGACTCGAGGATACCAGTGGGTATGCAAGGAGTGCGACGAATCAGTAAGTCCTGATTCTTTGTCTTTGTCTTCTTATCGGAAGAAAACCGAGAAAACGCAACTTTGAGTAAAAAGGTACTTGTTTGAGTCTGTGAAGGTGAATTTTATAGCAAACTAGGGAGTTTACTAAACCTTTTTCACTTTTTATCTTTGAGGAGGGGGAAAGTGAAGAAGATGTCCATGTTGAAGAGTCGAACTCTACTGATGCGAAAACAGACAAAAAATCGAAAGAAGAGAACGATAAACAAGAAATCAGCGAAACATACACAAAGAAAGGGGAAGAAAACAAAGAAACCAGTGATGATTCTGCAGATAATTCCTCAGTAACGAGCCCCGAGCAAAAAGACAAGAAAGTTAATTTATGAAAGACTTGTTATTTACCAGAGCTCCATTTTATTTAACTTTATCAGGAGAATTTTAGAAAAATCTATATATCTTTGAGAATAAGAGCATTGTTGTCATTTAGTTTGTTAACATGATTTTGATTATTAGGTTATTTTAACAATGATCACATCTAACCGCCCTTGTAGATTCCAGTAAGAAAAGATCCTTATAACAGAAAGGAAAGCAGCTCAAAGTGGTTGATACTTCTGTTCAGCGGACCACTCTTGAGTCACTGACATGTGCTCGTATTAACAGGGTGGTACATTGCATCGCATGCTCAGTCTTTAGCTTGGGATTTTTACAGGTAGTATCATCCTTAGTTTCGGTTTCTGATCAAATTTATTCCTTACTCTTAATGGCCCAATTTTCCTCCGTGTATGTTATCGTGGTTGATATCAAACATGTAGAGGAGGTGCGAGTAGGCCAGAAAAATTTGGACTCGAATCAATCCTGGTGCATGTTGTTAAGCCGTATGGCAGCTCCTGAGCCGTTTTGTTAAGAGGCGACCCCAAGGTCCCGGAATTGAAATTAAATAGTAACTGTTCAGTTAGATCATATTCTCTGCTTGTTTTTCTGCTCGGTAATCAGAGAAGAATTAGTTGGACGTTTTGCCCGTTTTTTTTTCTTTATTGTGTCACGTTTTGCTACCACTCAGATATGATCTTCAAATTCCAAGAATTTAGACACTGACATATAATCAGAGAAAATGTTTATGACATATGAACTACTAACGAGTGTAGCGTGTTTTGGAGCTTGTAAACCTCACTCAAACTTTCACGCAGATCAGTGTTACCACATGGAGACAAACATGTAACTGTCTTAGCACTAAAAGAATTCCAAGCTCCGTTACAAGGAATGAAGTAATATTATTGACCTTGCATTTGGTGTTGTGGGAAAGCCTGGTACACCTAAAGAATACGCATAATCCGTTACCACCAGCAAAAATTATAATTTTTCCCAGAAAAATCTTTACCAATGCCATTTTCTCCAAAGAATGTTAATTTTGCTATACTTTTTCCGAATACGAATTCAACTGACAATTTGACAACAGCGAATCAAATTCTCTGTACTTTCGCTTGTATTGTCTCACTATACTACTGTTGGGAGTGCAGTTTTGTTAGCATGCTACTCAGCTGTGGCATTCGGACGTTGCTGCCCGGAACAAGATTTTTGACCTAACGTATTTGTGTGCATGTTTTAGCATCACCATTATTCTACGCATAACTTCTGTCGAGAGTAAAATATTAGGGAGCTTCTTCATCACCGGCCTTGATCAGACGAACTTTTCCGGCTGCGTTGGGTAGGATAAGCACTTTTTCTAAAATGCAGTGGTAATGTTAGCAAGTCAGTTGTAAACCTGATACCGCATCAAAATCATTAGCCTGTTGATTATGCTATCAGAATAATATTCAATCAATTTCACGAAATGTACGATACAAGCGAAAAGAGATGCGAAGCGAGCGGTAGAAACGTTGTATGACTAGGGCGGCTAGGAACACGAAAATCAAAAACGGAGAAGACGGTAAGCGAACTGGATAAATGAAACGTAGCGATAGAAAAACACATGTCCACTGAAAAAAAAACGCATGCAAAAGGGCCTTAACCAGACGAAATTATGCGAAAACACTTAACAGAATATTTATTACGTAAAAGCGAGAAGAAAAACACAAAGAATGCGATAATGACAGAAAAAAAAAATGCGCGTACAAACAAGAAAACACAAAAGAAACAAATACAACCGTGTGGCGGTAACAACGTGCTCGCAATCTGCCCTGTCTGTCAACGTTTGTTAAAGACCGAGTGAAGACCTGGGAATAGACGCTAACAAATATGGCGGCCCCTGCGAATTCTTTATTGAGACTTTGCAGTCAATCTTGTATCAAATGGGGACGCATTGCGCTCCTTGGTCGTCCTGCAAGAGATACTATGAATCACAAGGGACTTAAGATATTTAATCGAGGACTATGGGTGTCTAGCGGTAAGCTGTAAGTGCTAAGCATAAGAAAGAAGAATTAGAGAGGGGAGTACATTATTAAATGGAGTACCTCAAAAATCACGTATTGATCAAACGAAATAATTAATGAACATGGTAAATCGTTTAGGTGTTTATATCTTAATATATTTTGAGCTCGCCAACTCTCCGATTGTCACAGTTCGATACAGTTTTGGGGGGGCAGCCGCAAGGGGGTTCTCAGTCTTACTGGTTCCTCCATTTTGGTTTTACCGCTGTATAATAAGTCCTCCATATGATGACCTTTTTGTTTGCGTGCTTATCTCAATTTTATTATGCTACAGATACATGGGTGAAGAGAAGCTTAGTTAAAGACATGGAGGACCACGCTAATTAACTTAGTGTTCGCTGGTGATATCCTCAGTAAATATCGTTATTATTATTATTATTATTATTATTATTATTATTATTAAATGAAAGTTTGTGCCTTCATTGCTTCGCACAACTAAGAAACCCATGAGCCCTTTTGTTTGTAGATTGAATGCTACACCTCTTACAGACACCATATAATATATAAAATTTAATAAGTATTTTGAAAGATGTAAAACCCACTGCTAAATGAACAATGTCTGTACTTTAGCCTCGTAGAGATCATAAATATAGATGGTAATCCACCATGGATTATGTTCATGGATTACATTAAACCCTTCAGTTTGAAGTGTTCAGCAGTTTAATGTTAAATTCAAGGTGGTGGTCAACATTCCTGGACTTTATTGGACTGTGAGGATCAGAGAGCTGGCAAGCTCAAAGTATATTAAGATTTGTTCATCTAAATGATTCACCATGTTTATGATAAAAGTATTTTATTTGACCAATACAGTAGGACCTCAATTTCCAGCCCAAGAGTGCCAAGAGTGCCATATGGCACTCTCCTGTACCACCCCCTCAAAAGCCCAAGAGTGCCATATGGCACGCTTGACCTCATCGTTTTCCAACCAATCTAAAACGTTCTTCTTTTATTGTTCCAAGTGTCTATTGTATTTCAACCAATAGTGATACAATTTTACTTTCATTTGAGTCTACTTTCAGGGGTAGGGTTCATACAAAATTTTTATGTTATCGTAGGCTGAAAATATATGTTATTACTTCGTAATGGCGGCGCTACTCCAATCGGATAGCGAGGAAGAAGAGTTTTTGGGATTCGGTCAACAACTTGAATCCAGCAGAAATGTCTCTGACAGTGAGTCAGATATATCTGTGTCTTCTGTAAATACTGAAGACCTTTCGGATTTTGAGCTTACTGACTCAGAAACTGAAGAAGACTGCGTTGTGCCGTGGAACACAAATCGTGATCCAGTCGAAGTGAATCCCTTCGTCCAAAATACTGGTCCAGTCACCAATGTCACCGGAACATCTTCCCTCGATTTTTTTAAACTGATGTTTAAAGAAGAAAATTTTGACAGAATTGCTGAAGAAACCAACCGCTACGCTCGGCAAGCGATGGCAATCAAAGCTGACCCAGAGTGGCGTGAGACAAACGCCGTTGAAATCCGTGCGTTCTTCGCAGTAAACATAATGTTTGGAATCAAACAGCTACCAGAAATCCATTCATACTGGTCAAAGAATCCTCTCCTTGGCGTTCCGGAGATACAAAAGGTATTTTCAAGAAATCGTTTCAAGAAGATTTCTCAATATCTCCATTTGAACGACAAGAACAGAGATTTACCACGTGGTAATGCTAACCACGACAAACTTTTCAAAGTGCGGCCGCTACTCGATTCTGTTGTTTCTTCGATAAGAAGCGAATACAGGCCAAAAAAAAATGTTTCCATCGACGAGGCGAGGATTCCCTTTAAAGGAAGGCTCGGAATTAAACAGTACATGCCGCTAAAGCCAGTAAAGAGAGGCATTAAAGTTTGGGAATGTGCCGACGCTTCGAATGGCTATGTTTGGAACCTGAGTGTTTACACAGGGAAGGAGCGAGATGCTAATCCCGAACAAGGACTTGGATACCGTGTTGTCTACAATTTAACACGGCCCTTGGTTGGCAAAAACCACCATGTTTTTATTGACAACTTCTTTTCTTCGATTGCCTTAGCGGAAAATTTGCTTCGCGACCAAATTTATGTTTGTGGAACTGTCCGTTGAAATCGTCATGGCATTCCACGGGAGATCGCTTCAACCACGCAACGAGTGAAAACGTCTTCGACAAGGAGAGTCGCTATTCCTGCGAAGAGAGAATTTGGTCGTAACTGTGTGGAAAGACAAGAAACCCGTGTATTTCCTCAGTACACAATCTAATCCTGTCGGCGATGAGCGAGTAAACCGGAGGCAGAGAGATGGAAGTATTGTTGAAGTGCCGAGCGTTCCCGTTGTTAAGTCTTACAACAACAACATGGGCGGTGTTGATCTTAGTGATCAACTTCGCGGATACTATATGACGGGAAGAAAATCAAAGAAATGGTGGCGCTGCCTTGTTTGGTTTCTCGTTGATGTTTCTATCGTCAATGCACACATTCTGGAGAGATTATCTCTGAATCACAGAAACAGAACTCAGCTCGCTTTTCGGCTGGAATTGGTCCGAGATTTGATCGGTGACTTTTCGTCACGAAGATTGTCGGTGAGTTCTGGGCGAATTGAAGGAGGGCACTGGCCGATTTCCTACACCAAAGGCCGCTGCAAGCGTTGCCTAAAGCAGAAGAAAACTACTTGGTGTCGAATGGCTTGCGAACTTTGCGGCAAACGCATTTGCTTAGACTGCTTTCGAAATCATACCGCAGAGGATCTCGCTTGAACAGTGCCGCGAGATTTGAAATTGCACTTTGCTAATTTCTGTCATTAAAGAAATTTTTGCCTTTGAAAATCTTAAACATAACATGCTACATGCATTTAGTCCTTAGTTTTACTCGCTTGTATAGTAGAATGAGCATGATAAGTGGAATTAAGTAGTTTCTTGCTTATGTAGTTGCTTATCATAAGACAACATGGAGTCAATATGCAAGTTTTTGTTTTGCTCCAATTTGCAGCTGTGTAGTTCAACAGCATTTTCCTGAAAGGTTGAGATTTTTATACCATTAGAAAGCCTATCATCTTCAGAGCAATGTTTTTCTATAATGTTTTTGCTCTAAATTCTTAGTTTACAAGGTATGAAATAAAATGTGGAATGATGTTATTTTGGCTTAGTGAGGTCAATTTCCCTCGGACAGGAGGGGGTTTCCCAGCATGTGGCACCCTTGGGCTGGAAAGGGTTAATGAAGTGCAAAGGGACTGGAGAAATTGGTTTGTCATATCAAGGGTTCATCATATTGAGGTTCTGTGGCAAACATTTTACTGTAACTTTAGTTGGGCTGTAAAAGGACTTTGTTATATAGAGGTTCATCAAATCAATGTTCTACTGTACATGAGTTTTAGGGTACTCCATTTTAGGTACTCAATAGGGTACTCCTTGAAGTAGTGCTCCACATTGTGTCATCTCCCATTAGAGAGTGAAATTATTAGGAAGTGACAAAATGCGGAGCCCTACTGCATAGAGTATGCTATGATGTACGTAAATTGGAGTACCTCTAAAAATCATGTATTGTTCAAATAAGAGAATAAAAGACCAGCACGGACTCCCCATGTGGCTTTTGTAGTTGTGTCTCATTATTGCCTTCAAATTGTAATTTTTACCCTCACAAGTGTGTTGTATAAGGACTTTCCCCATTTTCTGTTCTGAAAGATGATCAGATGATTTATGGAAACTGCTTTCTGCAAGGGCTCTTTGTGTATCTAGTAGGTGGATTGGGAGTTTGTGAAAGAAATCTTAGTCATGCCATCGATGTGTTAGCCCTTACGCATTTGTTCAATGATGTCATGAACCCTATCAGTTCTTTGAGAGGTTTGAAGTGAATCTGTGGTGGAGTTGCAGTTTGGTGTCTTTAGTTTTTTCTGTTTTATTCATGATGATTGTTGTTGTGTCGCTTTTGTAAGGTTGAAAGCAAAGTTATTTTTTAACTCTTTTGGAGCTGTTACCTCAATGGGTTACAAAGTCATTTCTGGTTTTGATACGGTAATCTCTGCAGGTTGTGTTATGACATTTTCCAAGTAGCTCTCAAGGGCAATAGGTGGCTGAACCAGTGGCATCCAGTTTGATATGAAATGAATGTAGTTTGTTTTATCTCTGGAAGTTGTATTGGAGATGCATTCATCTTGTGAGGTTATTAGGTACTCCATGGAGTAGGGCTCTGTGTTTTGTCATCTCCCCCAATAATATCCCAGGGTGATTAGAAAAAAAAGAAGGAGGAAGGAAAAAAAGCCTGGCAAAAATGTAAGATGTTTAAAATTTGTGTTCCATTTTGAAACCAAAATTACTAATTCTGTTATGATAAAACAGCCATGTCCCCTTATTTCCTCGTTGATTCAGTCCCAGAGGCCTTAGTTTTAAGAAAATTGTTTTGAAATTGTGGTGTTGGAAGATTGAGACTCAGTGAGTGAAGACCAATATTAACAAAGAGCAAGACCAGATGATAAGGGGCTACAACATAATGCTGTCCCCCTCCCTCATCTACCACACTGACCCCCACCAAGTGTGAACCAGGCTTCTTTTGACCAAAGGTAAAAATTTTTTAAAGCCATCATTGGATTTACATGTTTAGATACTGACTAAAAATGAGAAAACAATTAGATTCCATGTTACCGTGCATCCGTTCAGTAATAGATCACAGATGATGTCAAAGTGTGATAAGAACAAAAAAAGTGGTACACAAGTTGCAGCTGAGTGTGTCACTGATGTTCTTACCACATACCACATCCACATTCCCTTTCCTGGCTACAGTATGATGTAAGTATCTTAATTAACAAAATATTACTGATGATTACATTTTAATTTCACTTTTCAGTTTCCATGCAAAAGATGCATGACACTGACTGGAAAGTAAAACTTACTCCTGAGCAATTTGAGGTCTGCCGACAAAAAGGAACAGAACCAGTAAGACAGGCGTTATGTAAAATTAAGGGTGTTTTTTATTTAAAAACCTGTTTATATGACCTTGCAAAACTAGATGATTTTTGTTGAAAGTATTTCCATAATTATTTTTGATTTTCTTTAGTACATGCTAGAATTTGGGAATTCTGAAATAACTAAATATTTCCACTTCCCTGAGAATTTTTTTGTTGCATGTGGTCCTCAGTCAGTGTTGGTCTTGCACTAGAATGAATCTTGACACTTAAATAAATGTTACTTACATTTTTTTTTTTTGCAGCCATGGTCTGGTCAGTTTGTTGATTTCAAAGGAAAGGGAATTTACAAGTGTGTTTGTTGTGGCAGTGATCTGTTTAGGTAAGAACTTCTTTTCTTTTAACAATCATGATTGGTCCCTCACTTCTATAAATCATTTAATTGAATGCAGTTGAATGAATATAAGGAGCAAGATGACCAGTTATCAGTCACGTTTGGATGTATTGTTATGGTTGGTTGATCCTCAATAATTAGCACATTTCAGTCCTTGCTGTTTTTGTAAATTTCCTTTATTGTCTGCTGCACACCACAGCCTTTTTCTGTTATTTGCTTACTGATTGGAGTGGTCAAACTTGTACAATTTCATATCCACCTTCAATTGACCGTTAATGTTTAAGGGTGAAGATTGTCAACAATAAACTTTTACTTCTTTCCAAAGCTAGTTTTGTTTGGAAATATAATACCCCTAATACCTTATGCATTGGTGTTTGCGCGCATGCTCACCAGTGGGAATATTTTGTTATGCAATTCCAGCTCATCAACAAAGTTTGATTCTGGCACAGGTTGGCCCTCATTCCATTCTGCAATGGAAGTAAATTCTTGTGTTGCAGCAGCACCTCAGCTCTCAGTAGTTGAAAAGCATGATTACAGCCATGGAATGGTTAGAGTTGAAGTACTTTGTCGAGAGGTGAGTTTTTTCCCAAAATAATTGAAATAGAGCAGTTTATATTTTTACATAAAGAATTACCACCATGAACCCAGTAACTTGCAGCCTGATTGAGAATTAGTTTATTAGATTCGCCGACAGGCAGGGACACCGCAACAGCTTGTGCCAATTACTGCAGGCCCAGTAAACCCACCCATCCCACCCCAGGGGAGGACATCCATCACGCAGTAATCTCGTGCGTGGGGAATTAATGTCTCCAACCCCTAACCCTGCAGGAGACGGGACCTCCATTGATTCGCCCTTATCCAAGAAGATTAGAATATCCAACTATTTCTTGATGTTAGAGAAAGGTAGCATATTCTCCTCATTTTTATTGTAAGACCTTGAGTGTTGGTCCGGCCGGGGCTCGAACCCTCAACCTCCCGCACAACAGTCCAGCGCTCTATCCATTGGGCTAACTGGGAGGCATGTAAACATGATCATGTTGGAAATATGTCCAAAAAGAAATGAAACGATCCACTAAATGGGGAGTAGGCAGTTGAATTGTAGAGTAAATTACAACTTACAATATTGTGTCATTCTTAATTCTTTTCTTAGTGTGATTCTCATCTAGGTCACGTATTTCCAGATGGTCCTCCACCCACTGGGTTGCGATACTGTATCAATAGTGTATCACTACAGTTTCAACCAAGAGACAAGGAAAAGTAACTCAGGTGTTACCTAGCCAGAGGGTAACTTGGGGAACTGAACATGTACATTGGTGTTCTTTGCATATCTATGTTGAGAAGATGTTTGATTGCCTCATTTTTCAAAAAGCTGAACCCGTGGTTGTTACCAATTTCGTAAAGGTTCAATTACAAGGGTCTCAAGCTCAACTTCTTTCAGAGTCACCATTTCACCACCTTAAATCATGAAGACCCAAAATGATATTGTGAGAAAGAAAATTTTTAGTTGCGAAGAAAGACGAAACAAAGGATATTTTTTCAAATGTTTCATCCCATTTTATGCAACTGTTTATTCCACTTTAACTTTAAAACATAAACGCTCTGCAATAAAAGCGTTTTAGATGGCTACATGACTGCCAGATTCAGTCGCCAAAAGTTTTTTCTGCTCACCATGAGGACCAAAACGGTAGCAGCTTAGAGGGCTGTAAAGCTTTTATTGCGAAGAAAATCATTATGTGCTTTGACCTTGTATGGTATAACTCTGATGTAATCAAGTCTGATGTAAAAAACTCTCTTGATAACTCAGTTCTGTGTAAGTTGACAAAGGTCGGGTGTTACGAAACGAAGACCTAAGACCAAGACCCGGTCTTCGAAGACCCTGTAAACAGAAAACCGTAGAAATTACAAGGTAAACGCACATTAAACAGTAACAACGCTTAATGCGCGAGATCAGTAAAGGCTTGTTTTCATTAGCGACGGAGTCGTAAGAGTGCTTCTGACCTAGTGAAAATCGAAAAACGGAGTCGTAAGCGGAGTCATAAGCTCGACAGAATCGGAGTCGGAAGAATCAGAACGTTCCCATTTTCTTCCGATCTAGTGAAAACTGCATTGTCGGAGTCGGAAGCGGAAGCGGAAGAATAAACCAAACATAATTCTCGATTCCAGGCCCACGAAAGTACACATTTTGGCGCCAAAGACAACATGGCGGACGAAGAGCAACTTTGGCTCTTATTAATCATTATTTAGCGCAGGCAGAGACAACACAGGAATAATCTCGTTCGAAAAAGAAAGCAATTTTGGGTTCGTGATATCTATCGACGTCAAGCAGCCTAGGAAGAGTATGCTAACCTCGTCAGGGAACTACGACTTGGTGATCGTGAATCGTACTTTCGGTAGGTTCAGTTCGCGTATTTTAACTTTTAATTTCGTAATTTTACCGTCAAGCTCACACGTTTAAATCTGTTACGGCTATTTGTGCATTTTGGAAAGATGGAATCGAGGATTGTGATTGGTTTATTCTTCCGCTTCCGCTTCCGACTCCGACAATGCAGTTTTCACTAGATCGTAAGCGACGGAGTCATAGGCAGAATCGGTGTTCTGCTTCCGACTCCGTCGGTTTGATTTTCACTAGATCGTATCGCTCCACGCTTCTGATTACTACTCCGACTACGACTCCGTCGCAAGTGAAAACCAGCCTTAAGAAAACATTTTTCCCCTTATATTATAAACAAGTAATCACATGGTTCCTCGTAAAATTAAGGATTAATATCACTTGTGTTATTTCGGGTAATTTCAGCAACTACCGAAAACACGCGTGATATTAATCCTTAATTTTACTCGGCCCCATGCGATAATCTATACTTATACTGCCCGCATCATTATTATACTGCCCGTATTATTATACGGCCCGTCCTGTCAGTGTTCTGTTTCGCTATGCGAGCCAATTTTGGTGTTGATATTCTCGAGGGTCTCCTCGGGTAAACTTACTACACATATTATTAATCTGGAACAGCAGGCAGAATTCGGGTGTTACGAAAACGAAGACCTAAGACCCGGTCTTCGTTTTCGTACTACGAAAACGAAGACCCTACTTTAGCCAAAAGAATTGCTTACTTTTTAACGAGAATTTTCCAGCAGAGAAAGCTGAACGACCGTCAGAATCTATTTTAGCTCTGAAATACAGTAGAAATTGATAATTTTATTGACAGAACCCAAGAGTCATTTTTCCTGTACAGAACGCGTTCTCTGTTATCCTGTTACGCAATGCTAACTATGAATCAAAGGCGGCTAGCATTCGAATTCTGCCTGCTGTTCCAGAATAATAATATGTGCTTTAAGTTTACCCGAGGAAACCCTCGAGACGATATCAACACCAAATTGGCTCGCATAGCGAAACAGAACAGACAAGACGGGTCGTATAATAATACGGATAATAGTGGGAAGAAACGCGTGAAGTGTAATGTATTATATTACTAAGCGTTGTTGCTGTTTGATGTGTGTTTAAGTTGTAATTTCTACGGTTTTCGGTTTCCAGGGTTTTCGTTTTCCTACTTCGTTTTCGTACTACGAAAACGAAGACCGGGTCTTAGGTCTTAGGTCTTCGTTTTCGTAACACCCGACAAAGCTCATAATTTTATATTCCGGCCTGTACTTTTCTTTGTCCCACGCTCGTGACAATACGAAAAGCATCTTTCTCCATTTTCAAAAATTATATCAATTTACATACTACTGCTGTTTTTGATAATCCGTTGGACTTAAAAATGGGCCTAACGAGCGTTAGTGCATGAAAGTGTGACATTTTAAATTGACTTGACGCAGAGTATGTAAAGCTTTTAAATTTTTACTTGAACATGTGGAGTTTAAACTAGGCGGATGAAGTTGAAAGAAATTTCGATGCGTTCTTAATATTTTTCACTGAACATTTACAATCTTGGTTAGAAACAAACCGCTTCCCGGTTTGCTCAATTGGTTAGAGCGCAGGTTTGTGTTGTGCGGGAGCTCGAGGGTTGGAGCCCCGGCCGGACCAAAACTCATGCTCTTAAAATAACTGAGGAGAATTTGCTACCTTTCTATAATATCAAGAAATGGATAGATATTCTAGTCTTCTCGGATACGTACGAATAAACCGTAGGCCCCGTCTTCTGTAGGGTTATGGCTAGGAGACGTTAATTTCCCACGCACGAGATTCCTGTGTGATGGATTTCCTCCCCTGGGGTGGTATGAGTGGGTTGTTGTCTTGCGTTTCATACACGAGCCTCTGGCTCGGGCAATATGGGTAACCATGCCCCACGTCAAGACATTAAACTTTGATTACTATTACGTATGATGTGCGATCCTCGCAGTAGATAGCGCTATTTATGCAATAGCAAAAATCAGACCGGAAAACAATCAGGCTTGTACGGGACTCGAACCACTGACTTCTGCGGTACTAGTGCAGCGCTCTACCAATTGAGCTAAAAAGCCAAGTGGGAGCAGGCCGGTAAGTTGATTCGTAATAAACCCGTGAAAGTGATAAATGAGGTGCAATGAATATATGAAGTTCATATATTTTGAACTGCAGTATTAGCTACGTATGATGTGCGATCCTCGCAGTAGATAGCGCTATTTATGCAATAGCGAAAATCAGACCTGAAAAAAATCAGGCCTGTACGGGACTCGAACCACTGACCTCTGCGATACTAGTGCAGCGCTCTACCAATTGAGCTAACAAGCCAACTGGGAGCAGGCCGTTAAGTTGATTCGTAATAAACCCGTGAAAGTGATAAATGAGTTGGCTTGTTAGCTCAATTGGTAGAACGCTGCACTAGTATCGCAGAGGTCAGTGGTTCGAGTCCTGTACAGGCCTGATTTTTTTCAGGTCTGATTCTCGCTATTGCATAAATAGCGCTATCTACATATATTCATTGCATCTCATTTGATTACTATTACTATTACTATTGCAGGCTCGACTGTAGTTCAGTTTACACAGTTTATAATCCAGACCCAAATATGTTATTTGTTGCACCTTTTTCAAAAATCTGTAACGAGTTTCCCGAATTCTCATCATAACTTTTTTTCTTAACTCGTTCACGGTCATGCACGATAAGATTCCCATGAGATTATGGTAATATTGGAGGGTGATTCAAGATAAGTGGTCTGTTCGAGGAGCCGTTACGCTCGGGGAGTTTGGTTCTAGAAGACTAGAATATCTAACCATTGACGTAAAAGAAAGGTAGCAAATTCTTCTCAATTATTTTAAGACCTTGAGTGTTGATCCTACCGGGGCTCGAACCCTCGACCTCCCGCACAACGGTCCAGCGCACTATCCATTGGGCTAACTGATAAAGCAGGTCAGTTAATGGCAGCGAATGCTGATGTGGACCTGCTCTAACAGTATTAAATATCATATAAATACATGCAAAAGTAAGTGGAAAAAGTATTTTACTAATTGACTAGAATAAACTATTTATTGTTAAAAGTGTATAAAAGTATCGACGTTGTTGTTCGTTGCTGTTGGGTTAGAATCAAATTAAATTACTTCTATAGACTTGTGAAACTTCTTAGGGTGAGTTTTAAATGAGGTTAAGCTTAGGGGCCGACCATTTAACTCTTGAGGGGAGGGGGGTAGGTGATTTTGAAAAACATTTCCTGCAAGCGCTTGTTGGAAGAAAAAAATTGCATGCAGCCCAAATGTAACAGAAAAAAAGGGGCATTTAGAACGGAGGAAAATATCCTACACAGCAGATTGCTAGAAAAAAATTTCTTGATGACCAGAAATCACCACCCCCCCCCCCCCCCCCTCAAAAGTTAGATGGTCGGCCCCTTAGAGCAGCTTTTAGCTGCGTTGGTAAACAGTTCCAGGCTATACTAGCACGGTGGGTAAAGGAGTCGTGAAGAACTTTAGAGTTAGAATGAACAAGTTCATGGATTGAACGCCATCCATAGTCCGTTACACTGAGCTTGAGCTATGTCACATGTCTTTTTGTCGTTTTTTGTCCCACAGCGTATGTGGATAATTTTACTGAATCATCATGACAGAAGATTGAAACGAGTCAGAGCGAAATGTGTAGAGAAGTACTGGCCAGATGATTCTTCTACTGCCAGTCCGTGTGGCTACTCACATGCAAAATCTTGTGTGTATTCCTGTGAATTTTACTGATTATAGAGACATGTTTTGACCCATGAAGTGAAATTAATTGTTTAAGTGTATTCATGTTTTATTTCGTCTCCACGCTGATAAATGACAATCGATATCTTTTTAAGCCTAGGTATCGAAGTAGTCCCATCGATTCAATGGCAAATCTGACGCTGACATAAATAAAATTTTTCAGCATTAAAGAGATAATCCTTAAAGATCAGCAAAAACATGATGAAAAACGAAAAGGCTGCAAAAATCACTCGTGTCTCTTTCGAGCGAAACACCAGAAGAAAAGTGCAGAGCACTATCTCGATAAGAGCATAAAACGCATCATACTTTCCGTGTTTGAATAACCCGAGGTTTCGTTACCGCATTCCTGAGATTACTATGCAGTGTCGGAACCCCTTTCGATGCCGATAACAAGGCACATGATGTGCAATGTCCTGATTGGCTCTCTATTTAAAACTAGTAATCTTATTGGTTATTGGTCTGTCATATAAACGCCCTATTTCTCGGCGTGTTTATTGAGGGCGCTGGTTTTGTCAAAGGAAGCTGCATCGCTCGTGAAGCCATTGAGATACGCAGAATGAAGGGTCTTGTGCTGAGCATCTTTGTCTTCTGTGCAGTTCTTGCAACTGGTAAGTTTATTCTGTTGGTTGTTGTGAAGTTAACTGTGAAATAAGAGAACGGTAAAGACACGTCTTGCGTCTGAGCAATCTCTCATGTCCACCTGGCTTTTTATCACTTTCAAGCTCGTTTCAAGCTATGAGCTCGTTTAAGCGGGCTTGCAACATTCAAAAAACTTGTTCATAGTTAATAGTCACCTAAGCATGGAAAGAAAGGCGTCAGATCGATTTACGTTGTCCATAAGAGTGTGTTTAGGGTGGCCTCGTTAAGGTGAAACTGAACTGAATGATGCCACATACCCACTCGTGTCGTCCGCTCGGCTCACTGGCTTGTTTCGCTTCACTAATTGGAAAGGATGAAGACTGCTAAAGCACAAGTTAACTCTTTGATTGAGCTGTTTATCGTCTGTGCTTATTTTTCCATTTTTCTTAATTTTCTAAATACATAACGAGGTTTTCCTATTCAGTTTTGGACGCTCATGGACGCAGCCATACACAGAGTGAAATTCACGGAATACCACTAATACCTTAGCGCAAATCTAATTCCACCCATGTTTAATTTTCACTTAATTGTAAAACCTGCTAAACCAAGAATTTTTTACTAGACTAAAATGAGTTTGAAAGCTTTGGAGTATCAAAAGTCCAAAACTTCCAATGGGTTTGTCCACAGGTATGAAAAACTTTCAAATTTATATCGAAAAATAGTCGAGCAATGCATTGCAATACATTGACATTATCTTACATTTCAGCTTACAGCCTCAAGTGCTATGTCTGTGAAGGAACCGAAGATGACTGCAGTAAGAAGAAACTGGAAGCAGACAAGGACAGCAAATCGATAGAATGTCCATCCGAAATGAATGAATGCATGAGGGTCTGGGCAAAAAAAGACGGCAAGACTAGAGTGGAAAACTCTTGTATCAATAGTTTCGGTTGTGATCTTGCCAAAAAAGCATGTGACGACGTTAAAGACGGAGAATGCGCAGTGGGCTGCTGTGACAGCGACTACTGTAACGCGGGCTCTTCAGTTTCTGTTAGTGTGATCCTGATGACCGTTAGCTCTGCCTTAGGTCTGGCACTACTGAAGTAGGCTGGCAACGAGCAAAGAACCCTGGCACGTTCATATACGTAGTTTTTTTTTTATTTCGTAGTGAGGTTTTCTCTCTTTTTGACTTTGTGTAAAAGCCATACTGGTTTTAAAACAAAAGGCAGAAAAGGAACTAACACTGATGTATTTTCAACGGTCTTTTTGATATTAAAAGAGTTATATAAAATCTGTTAGAAAGTTGTTTATTTTTAGTAAAACACCTTTAGGAAGCTACCCCGAGCTGCCGCTGTCCACACGAGTTCAATAAAATTAACTCGATTTCATCAGTTCTTGATAAAAGTAGGCGCACGGGAGAACTTTTACTCCACAATCAAATAAGAATGAAAGGTCGTTGCAAGTTAAAAGTTTTTTCAAGAGTACAATGAAGTTTTTAATTGTTTTCTTTACGTGCCATTATAAAGTGAATTGGTGGAGCTGGTTTCTTGTATGCTAACGATAAATCTTTCAACTGTTCTTCTCATAAGTCACTGTTATGATCATAAAACGTTTTCTCATGGTGCTTGTCTCGTGAAATTAGGGTTCATTTCATAAGGAAAGCGGAAAAAATTCTTCATGTTCCGTATCACGTCCCGCCGCTAATTTAGCTCACCTAATCCTTTCAATTATTCCGGGTCTTCTAGTTGATTGTCTTTCTTGGACCTCAAACCTTTCAGTTTTTTTTTTTTTTAATTAAGGCAATTGGTTTAAAACTCCTGCTAACTTTTAAAGCGTAACTTAAATCAGAAAAAAAGATGGTGAAAACATTAATGATTATTAATTATTAGCTTGATAAGTGCCATTGTAGGGTGAATTCGTAGAACTCGTTTCTTGTCTGCTAATGATAATGTTTAGAGGCTGTTCTTTGTGAAACTTGAGTTCACTTAATAAGAAATGCGGAATAAATTCTTCATGTTCCGTATCACGTTCCTCCGCTAATCTAGCTCACCTAATTCTTTCAATTATTCCGGGTCCTCTAGTTGATTGTCTTTCTTGGACCTCAAACCTTTCAGTTTTTTTTTTTTTAATTAAGGCAATTGGTTTAAAACTCCTGCTAACTTTTAAAGCGTAACTTAAATCAGAAAAAAAGATGGTGAAAACATTAATGATTATTAATTATTAGCTTGATAAGTGCCATTGTAGGGTGAATTCGTAGAACTCGTTTCTTGTCTGCTAATGATAATGTTTAGAGGCTGTTCTTTGTGAAACTTGAGTTCACTTAATAAGAAATGCGGAATAAATTCTTCATGTTCCGTATCACGTTCCTCCGCTAATCTAGCTCACCTAATCCTTTCAATTATTCCGGGTCCTCTAGTTGATTGTCTTTCTTGGACCTCAAACCTTTCAGTTTTTTTTTTAATTAAGGCTATTGGTTTAAAACTCATGCTAACTTTTAAAGCGTAACTTAAATCAGAAAAAAAGATGGTGAAAACATTAATGATTATTAATTATTAGCTTGATAAGGGCCATTGTAGGATGAATTCGTAGAACTCGTTTCTTGTATGCTAACGATAAATCTTTCAACTGTTCTTCTCATAAGTCACTGTTATGATCATAAAACGTTTTCTCATGGTGCTTGTCTCGTGAAATTAGGGTTCATTTCATAAGGAAAGCGGAATAAATTCTTCATGTTCCGTATCACGTCCCGCCGCTAATTTAGCTCACCTAATCCTTTCAATTATTCCGGGTCTTCTAGTTGATTGCCTTTCTTGGACCTCAAACCTTTCAGTTTTTTTTTTTTTTTAATTAAGGCAATTGGTTTAAAACTCATGCTAACTTTTAAAGCGTAACTTAAATCAGAAAAAAAGATGGTGAAAACATTAATGATTATTAATTATTAGCTTGATAAGTGCCATTGTAGGGTGAATTCGTAGAACTCGTTTCTTGTCTGCTAATGATAATGTTTAGAGGCTGTTCTTTGTGAAACTTGAGTTCACTTAATAAGAAATGCGGAATAAATTCTTCATGTTCCGTATCACGTCCCTCTGCTAATCAACCTCACATTGACGAAACGAGTAAGAACAAAAGTATAGACAGACCGGCACGGACTCACCATATGGCTTTTGTAGTCGTGTCGCATTATTGCCTTCAAATTGCAGAAGAAGAAGAAGAAGAAGAAGAAAACTCCCAGTAGTTTTCATAATGGCCCTCCTACAATTAAAAATAATAAAACGTGTCGATCAAATTAAATAACTGAATAAAAGCTGATAGTTTCGAAAGAAACTGTTTGGGCCTGCGTCGGTGGGAGTAACGAAATAATTTGGATATATCAACAAAGTTGAAATGGTAAACTGGCCACCGTAACGATTACAAAAGCTGACGTTTCGAGCGTTAGCCCTTCGTCGGAGCGAAATTAAATAACAATCAGAATAATTAACCGACTAAATTTATATAATAAACAACTAATATAACGATATTAATTAAGTAACTACTAATAAAACTAGAAGGTTTTGCAAAGCTTAAAAATGATCAATAAAGGAATTCTTATTACGGTAGAGTTTAAATAAGTCATTTTTTAATTTTTTATGGGAGAGTGACCATAAGTTTTGGATCGAGAGTGTTCCACAAACGACAAGCACTTGAGTGAAACTTTCTTAGGCCAGAGTTCCTTTTACAGGCTGGCGTTGTTATATTGTTATTGGAAACTGATCTTGTATTATAGTTATAGGTATTGCTTATATATTCAATGTATTTATTAAAACAAGCGGGGCAATGTCCTTGATTTATTTTATAAAGCATATAAAGCTTCCTAATACGTATAATATCGTCAATCTAGTTTGTTAAAAAGCTTGACAGAGTTTTCATGAGTATCGGTGTCCAAAATTAGCCTAGCACATCGTTTCTGTAGTTTTAAAACTCTTTGAAGACTCCCAATGGTACAATTACCCCAGACCGTGCAACAATACTCTAGAATTGGCTTGATGAGGGCAGTATATAACATTTTTCTGCAAGCCAAGGTTAAATAAGCTTTAGCTCTTTTAAGAAGACAAATTCTAGAGTTCAATTTTTTAATCAAATAGTCAAGATGTAAGTTCCACGAGAGACTTTGGTCAATGGCGACTCCAAGCAATTTCGACTCCAATTGCACTTTTTTTTTTCTCTCACAAGCGTGTCCTCAGTGATTTTTCCGTTTAGGTTTTCAGAGATAAACGGATAATATATAAAAATTGTTTTCTGCAAGGGCGGACTTTGTATCCAGGCGGATTGGGAGTTTGTTGAAGCTGAGCCGAACAATAAAACAGCCCATAGAACCCACAATAACAGGGTTTCCTGGTTTATTCCGCTTCAATCTAATTCACGAAACTCTCACTAAATTCGATGGAAAAACTTTCCGTAAACTCACGCTCTCACAATTTTCTTGTTATTTTTTACTCGACCCCGTTTTCGCTTTTTTTCCCACACGCACGTGCTCACCACCTTATTTGGTAGCCCTAGCTCAAATTTGGTAGTGCCGCCCAACGTCACAAAACTGTGAGGGGTAGGGTTGGCAAATCTCTCGTACAGAAGCCATTTCTTAATCATGCCATTATTTAAGAATTGGTTCATACGTCAGCGTGCGTTCATCGAGATATGAAGCACGCGGGAAGTTTGGAGAACACTCAAGAAGCTAGAGTTGCTCTCGGCTACGCCTCGAGCAAATCTTACGCATCTTTCGTGCTCTCCAAACTTCCCACGTGCTTCATATCTCGATGAACGCACAGCTGACGTATGAACCAATTGTTTTATAACATTTTCAACGCTGTAGTTTGTGTATAAAGGGCAGAAATTCCCTCTCCTACGCTTCTATGCGTTGTTTATTTTGTTCGGAAAAGTATTTCGCCTCGCTTCAATGATCTTGACCCAGATTGGTCAAAGACTGACAGATAAATTAATGTAGGGAAATGAAGTTAGAGTACCGAAACGAGATGAAACCGTTGATTGTTTTGTTTTCCCTTTCTCTGGGTTCTTTCTCGGGAGTTAAAAAATCCATTCCCAAAGAAAAAGTAGGCAGATCTTCATCGACTTGCTCGTCTAGTTTGACTTTTTTACGGAAGGTTTTCCAGTTTTTTAATGAAAAATGCTGAAGTCGCTCGCGAGAAAAAACTTTTTCGCGAGGCATTTGTTTGCTGACGTCACCACCGTGCACAATGAAAAATTGAAGGACGCTCTCGCTATTGAATTTGATTGAACGAATTTACAAGCTAAGTTATAAAGTGTGTTTGCCTCGATACATTTGGTCAATGATCTCATAAACCCTTTCCTGCGTGTCTTTTACTATCGGTGCTTTGAGAGGTTTGAACTGCATTCCTTTGTCGAGTTGCACTTTGGTGACTGACGACTGTTGTTGCGTTGCTTTTGTGAGGTTTAAAGCAAAGTTTTTTTTTAACTATTTAACGCCGTTACCTCATTGCGTTGCAAATTTTTTTATGACTTTGATAAGTAATCTCTGTGGGTTAGCTCTAAAGGGCAACAGAAGGCTGAACCGGTGGCATTCAGTTTGATATGAGACGGATGTGGCTCTTTGTTCTGTCCGTAAAAAGTTTGGAGGCGCTTTCATCTTGCGAATAAATCTAGCAAGAGTTGGTTTGGTTTTAGATTCGTTTGTCACGGGTGTTGGGATGAATTTGAGACCCTATAATAGCGAGCTGAGTTAGCAGTCAAAAGGCTGACAGTTTGAGAGGTTTTTAGGAGTTTCTTATTTGTCTCCCTTTCTTTCCCCTTTACTTTTGGAGAGCTCACTTCTCCTCGGTTGTTCCTCAGTTCGATCGGCCACCTCCGGATACTCGCTATCTGCTGACTGCACGGGTCGCTTTTTTACTTTGGAAGAATTTGTTTCTCTGGGGCCTGAACCGTTAGTACAGCACCGGGATCAGCTACTCTTTTAAGGCCCATTTCCACCATGTAGTTTTTCTCAAAACAGTCGTGTGAAAAATGACTGCTTCAACAACAGAATGTTTGGACGGCTCGACGAAATTGGCTCTTTTCACTTGAACAAATTTAACCCTTTTTCGCTTCAAACATGGTTCTTTTGAAAATTTATGCATTGTGTGCCCGGGTTTGTTTGAATTACTACAAAACTGGACGACACAACGCTTTACAATTAAGAAAAAATTGAGATTATTGTTCTATCATTTGGCACCACTGTGACAGAAGCAGTTCTGCCAAATTAGAAAAACTAAATGAACACACTCTCCGCTTTATTTATGATGATGATAAAAGCACATACGATGAGTTACGATTGCGTATTAATCACCCTACTTTGCATAATAGAAGAATACTTAATAATTGTATTTAAGGCCTTGCATGGACTTTTTCTCGAATATATTTCTAAGTTAATTAAATTACGCAATTGTAGCATTAATTTGCGGGGCGACAATGTTCTTACTGTACCTAGAGTATTAAAACACTACTACTTACGGTCTTCACTCTCTTGTTTATGAGGGCAGTAAGTTATGGAATTCCCTCCCTAACTACGTGAGATCGATTCGTAAATTAAGTAAATTTAAATTGGAAATTTCCAAAATGAAATTTGACATTGACTGCTGTACCTTTTGCAGTAAATAATATTTTGAATTTTTTACTAATTAGTCATATTTAAATTCATTTATACATATATATATATATATATATTATTTAATTTCTTTTTATTGTATTATTGTATTTTAGTAATTTCAACATCTTCACTTGGAGATATTAGCAAGTATTTTGTATTTGGCTCTTCGGTGAAGTCGGCGACATAAAAGAAAAGACCAACCTTGTTTATCATTTCCAGTTTGTGAGCTTCAGTGGTAATAATAAATGCTTGAATGGTATAAAATAACGTCTTCAGAGTACTTGCAATACGATAGAAGTTGTTTTTGTTTGCTCCGAAAGCATTCATTTTGAACAAATAAGTAGACATGGGTTGTCACTGCGTGACTTATATGTCACGCAATTGTTAGAATTTTATTCTTATTAGCAAGTGATTTGAAATTTCTTAAATAGAAAAGTTGCGGGAAATTTTTTATATGAAATTTAAAAAGTACGAATGAGAGGCTTTGTGTTCAGATAAAAATTCATATTTTTTTATAACTTGTCGCTACTTATAGGCGATTAGCAATGAAACGTAACGTCACAGTTAATTTCATCTGATAAAACTAGTGCGCAACAAGCAAACAACTGAGTTTGAGCATTTAGAAGATTGGAAATCTCTTGCTTATTTGAATCCCTTATTGTGGATGATTGCGGCTAAAATCCAAAAGATAGAAAAGGGGATAGGCGAAAAGTACCTTTGCTGTCGTGTGAAATAGCAAGGCATTTTGCTTATTTTTCATTCACTGGTGTATTCACCAAGTATGACTTGATATGGAGTGCAGCAGCTGTTTCCCAACGACCCAACGATGTTGATACATGAACAATATGCCCACTTCATCGCTCAAGACATGGTCTTGGATGGACTCAAGGGGTAAATACAAAGTGCAGAGTGCCAGCAAATATCTCCAAGCAGAAAGCGAAGATGCTACCTAAAGCAGACAGAGGGTTGGGGAAAGAGGATTCTCAGTTCATTTTCCACGAAACAAGGTATCTTATTCCGGTTGGTTCAGGTAATTATTCTATTTGCTTGGGATCGAGATTAATACCTGTTTCATCATTGTTGATAATAAAAATCAATTTTGAGTGTATTTCAACAATTAACAATTGCGTCACCAAGTTGTATTTATACTGTAGACTCCACCCGACTAGACACGCCCTGTAGTCAGTGTCAGCCAGGTGAGGAGAGTTGTGTTACCATTGGTCATAGTACAAATTCAAATGAAAAATAATTTAATCAGTCGTTTATTATTTAGTTGTGTTCTAATTCAGTTTATTTCAGTTCTATTTGTCATATTTTAATAGTTTTGCTGTGAAAACGTCACAGATTTTGCATTATATGTAGACGTATCTCTGGTTGTTAGTTTGTCGTCCTCAAGCCGACAAACTGAATATGTATTTTGAATCACGAGATGTCAGTCCCATTCGACATGTACTTTGTGCTCCGTGGAATGAAGCCTCAGCGCGCACTAAGCATTAGGGACCTTAAGCATCGATGACTTTGGGTGTCACGGACGTTCGCCGGAAGTGATTTTTCAGCTGTCGTTAGCCGTTGCTATGGATACACCGTCCGTCCGTGATGAAAGGTCACGTCGACAACGCAGGATCACTTAGTTTGACGTCCTGGAGAAAACGTAGAAATACAGGTGGATTTGAGATTAAAATTGCCGTACTTCGAAGATGATTTGATGTCATTCACTCCGATAACCACATTAAATTTTCTCGGCTGTTGTACTTGTAGTCATGTCAAGCTTGCAAGTTCCCGGTGAAGGAGGAAATTACGGTGGTCGAAGCAGATCCTCGAAGTTAGTTGTCATGCAGCTTAATTTTGTTTTGGACGAAAATCTCTGAAGTCTTACAAGTAGCTTAGCGTAATGCGTACTTTGAGAAAAAAATTCTTAACCTTAGGTTAAAGTTAACTTCGCTACAGCAGATAAATATCAAAAGTCGTCCGTTAGTTTTGTGCAACAAGCAGTCGGCAGTTCCTATTTTGTTTATCTTTTTTGTCCGGCCCGGCTCAAAGTGCGACATCTGGCTATACGAATGTACACACTTTTTTCTCTAGCAATCTTTCTTAAAGGACTATCTGAGATTGACGGAAATTAAAGAATATAGGTAGCCGTGATACCGCCCAAACTGGTTTGAAAATAAAATGTGAGTTGCAGCTATTAAACTTACTCTTACACGTAAAGCATGTTATTTAAGCTTAAGTAATAGAGCACTTTTTCCGTGTTTATATAGCCTCATCTAAACACGAGGTTGGTTGGGAGAATTTAAGACAGTTTGCAACTGTCTTGAATTCTGTCTACCAGTCAGCCATTTGTTGGCTGACTGGTAGAATTCATATTAATTACTTTACTGACGTACTACTATGCTCTGTATAGAACATTTAAATTAGCCTAAAATCGCTGGGAAACGAAGGATTTTCAGCTTGGGAATGAAAAATATAAATATAAATAGGGTGTACGCTCGAAAACTGGAAGTAATGTATAATTGGGGGGACTTAGATTTACATGTGCTACAGAGAAGTTTAACACTGCATATTTTAATCATATCAGATCAACTGGGCGTGATGTTCATGTAAGCTAACTGGATACTTGTATAAGTTATCTTTTAAAGGCTGAAATTTCTTGCATTGTTCAAAACAGTGGTAAAATGGAATGGAGTGAACAGAAAGACATTCTCCTGTGCCATGAAGTCTTGCAGGCTGAGCCATACAGGGCTAAAGAGAAGACTGTGGGCAGAGCACAGGCATGGGAGAAAATTGCCAACATTCTCAACAAAAGAGCAGAGTTTAAAGTTAACAAGAGGTCTGTAAGAGATCATTATATGGTCCTGGTGGAAAAATTAAAAAATAAAAGACTTCACAATAGTTAAAAGCCAGTAGCATCAGTCCCGAGCCAACCAAGCTGGACAGACTACTCAAAGAAATCATAGAGAGAGCTGAGGCCTGTGATCAGTCAAGAGACGAGGAGGATGAAAACACAAGAGAGAAATAACAGAAAGAACAAGAGCAAGCTAAGGATATCAGGCTCAAAGCCATGGACTCATTGAGTGAAACAAAGAAATAGTCACTTTCAGATGGGGATGGTGAAAATCAAAACAAGGCCAAAAGAGGCAATCCAATGGAACTGCAATGGTGGCCTATTTGAGGGAGCAGGCAACTGAAGAGAACAGGCTAAAAGAGAGAGATATAGAAATAAGATCTGTGCAGTTGGAGAAAGAGACTGAGAGGCAGCAATTGCTTGACTAGCAGCATAACAGCCTGATGCAACTGCTGTTACAACAGCAGCAGCAACAACAACAACAACAACAACAACAACAGTTCCAGTAACAACAACAGCAGCAGTTGCTACAAATGCAAACCTACATGGCTCAACAGCAACAACAGCAGTATAAAATGCTTATGCCAATATTAGAAAAGAAAAATTGAAAAAAGAAGAGCACTCTCCTATCCACGAAAATTTGAAATAAGCTCCCTGCCCCCTTCCCTGGCCCAGATTTGAACATTAATACTTGCTTTCAATTCAGCTTGTGAACATGTTTAAAGTGAACTGAAAAGGATCCCTCTTGAATAAGCACCCTACTGTTTTAACTGAAAATTTGAATAAGTACCCTGGACACCACTTATTTGCAGATTTACAATATTCTACCATGAAACATATATTTCATGACTTTATTTTTTGTAATATTGTTGGATATCTTTTGAGCTACTCTTTTAAAACATTTTTTTTAAACTATGATTGTATCGGCCCCAACCAAAGCAACAGACCGGTACATATTAACTTCATTGATCAGAAGAATCACCATCTACTTCAGTTGGAGTCTCTTAGTGTGATGAAATTGACTGCTTACATATTTTTTATGCTTAACATATTTTTTATTGCTTGTGATGTCTTCTTGCTTTCTGTATTACATTTTATATAATTTGTTGATGACACAATTTATTCACACCAGCATATACATTGTAATTACTTATCCTCAAAAGGTATATTACTGATGAGAAATTAATGCCATGTATAGAACTTTAAAATTTACATGACTTGCTATAATATAAAACTGGGCACATTACTTTGAAACAAGATTTTGATTAAAAACTCTATGAACTTTGCCATACAGTGTAATGAGCATTTATAACACAAGCCCTTATTTTTATTTTGGTACAGAAGATTAAGTGATTAGACAACCAGAGTCCCCACAGTTATCATGTTATTTTTAAAAACTTGTAAGTACATAAAAAGCAAATTGATATTAGTTTTTTATTTGTCTGTCCTGTTATTAGCAATTAATTTCGTCCAAATCTGTGGATCATGTCACCCAAACGACATGGGTATGCAAATCTTTTTAGCAACAGTCCTTCTATGCGGTTGGCCATAGTTCGTTGGTGGCAGCACAGACTCGCAGGTAATCCAAGGGCATCAGCAAGTCGAACAATGTTCATTTTTCTTACTCGAAACTCCTGAAAACACTCTGCTTCGTCCATAGAATCGAGATCAAAACGATCGTAGTCGGCGTGAGGAAATGATGGATTTTTGGAGAAACTAGCGTCATACAATAACAAAAATTCTTCTTCGGAAATAAAATGATGACTCCATGCTAGAGAAAACATTTCTCGAGCTTCCTTTAAACTGGACATCGTCAAGATCGAGAGCACGCCAAGGATGTGTTTACATTTTCACGGTCGACCGACAACGTCTGTAAATTAGCGTAATTGTTTTGCTTAACGCAGGCATGTCACAAACTCTGTTGGCGACAACGTCGTTCCCAGGTTCCCCCTCCTGCAAACGATCGAACGTCCGTGACACCCAAAGTCATCGATGCTTAAGGAATGTGTATGATCACCACTTGTCTCGATCAACTAACGCCCGAACAATCTGACGAAGTACTTGATTGTTTAGCTAGATCGAAATTTAAAGGCGTGAATGACAGTCTTGACTACACTACGCTTGAACCTCTTTGTGAGTGTTAGAAGAATGCAAATCCGACACTGGTCCAAAAGGCTACAAATGGTGTCCGTTAAGGTAGATAAAATAAGTTTCAATGATTTGAAAAAAATGGATACCAGACCTGACGCGGTACAGATTGAACATTACTCGACATCATAAACTACTCCTTGGTACGCCTGTGTTATGAACAGTTCTAGTTTCGTTGCGTGAGTTTGAACAATGCGTGATTATCGAGATATACCAAGGGCGTAGCCAGGGGGGGTCTTGGGGTGCCAGTGACCCCCCCTTGGTAGGCTTTTTAGAGCATACAACCTACAATATTCAGGTGGCGAAACGCCATGACAATATCTTGGCCGTAAAAGCCATTGTTGAAAAGCCCACTTTTTTAAAATTTGTTTTTTTTGTAAAGTGTTTTCGTCAACGTCTCTTGTATTTAGTTAATATGGGCCTTCATGCTGCGAGAATACGACTGAGTCCGTGCCAATACACGCGGGAGAGCAGCGGTGCAAGTGGTGAGTAGCCTCTGTGACCCCCCCCCCCCACCCTTTGAAAAATCCTGGCTACGCCCCTGTATACGTGATTATTTTTCTGTTTCTCTGTCAACGTTTGTTAAGGACCGAGTGAAGACCTGGGAATAGACGCTAACTAATATGGCGGCCCCTGCGAATTGTTTATTGAGACTTTGTAGTCAATTTTGTATCAAATGGGGACGCATTGCGCTCCTTGGTCGTCATACAAGAGATACTATGAATCACAAGGGACTTAAGATATTTAATCGAGGACTATGGGTGTCTAGCGGTAAGCTCTAAGTGCTAAGCATATGAAAGAAGAATTAGAGAGGGGAGTACATAAATGGAGTACCCCAAAAATCACGTATTGAGGTTCTGTCCTCGTGTACCGGTTCACAAGAGCCGATACAAAAGACCGAACAATACACAACAGCTAACCAATGACTCCTAAACAAAGAAAGAACAATGGTAATTCCCTTGTGAACCGGTACACCAGGACAGAACCCGTATTGATCAAACGAAATAATTAATGAACATGGTAAATCGTTTAGGTGTTTATATCTTAATATATTTTGAGCTCGCCAACTCTCCGATTGTCACAGTTCGATACAGTTTTGGGGGGGCAGCCGCAGGGGGGGCTCTCAGTCTTACTGGTTCTTCCATTTTGGTGTTACCGCTGTGTAATGAGTCCTCCATTTGATGAACTTTTTGTTTGCTTGCTTATCTCAATTTTATTATGCTACAGATACATGGGTGAAGAGAAGCTTAGTTAAAGACATGGAGGACCACCCTAATTAACTCAGTGTTAGCTGGTAATATCCTCTGTAAATATTGTTTTTATTATTATTATTATTATTATTATTATTATTATTATTAAATGAAAGTTTGTGCCCTCATTGCTTCGCACAGCTAAGAAACCTATGAGCCCTTTTGTTTGTAGATTGAATGCCACACCTCTTACAGACACCATACATAAAATTTAATAAGTATTTTGAAAGATGTAAAACCCACTGCTAAATGAACAATGTCTGTACTTTAGCCTCTTAGAGATCATAAATATAGATGGTAATCCACCATGGATTATGTTCATGGATTACATTAAACCCTTCAGTTTGAAGTGTTGAGCAGTTTAATGTTAAATTCAAGGTGGTGGTCAACATTCCTGGACTTTATTGGATTGTGAGGATCAGAGAGCTGGCAAGCTCAAAGTATATTAAGATTTGTTCATCTAAACGATTCACCATGTTTATGATAAAAGTATTTTATTTGACCAATGCAGTAGGACCTCAATTTAATGAAGTGCAAAGGGACTGGAGAAATTGGTTTGTCATATCAAGGGTTTGTCATATTGAGGTTCTGTGGCAAACATTTTACTGTAACTTTAGTTGGGCTGTAAAAGGACTTTGTTATATAGAGGTTCATCAAATCAAGGTTCTACTGTACATGATTTTTAGGGTACTCCATTTTAGGTACTCAATAGGGTACTCCTTGAGGTAGTGCTCCACATTGTGTCATCTCCCATTAGAGAGTGAAATTATTAGGAAGTGACAAAATGCGGAGCCCTACTGCATAGAGTATGCTATGATGTACGTAAATTGGAGTACCTCTAAAAATCATGTATTGTTCAAATGTAAGACGGCCAAAACGGTCGACGTAAGAACAAAAGATCCGAGGGAAGATTTACAAGTTTATTACACAGCAAATAAATGCAACGGTACAATAAAAAAAACGGGAACGAGTGACACTAAACAATAAATAAGAAAACAAAGTTCCAATGAGCCAAATGATGTAGCAAGATTAAAATGACTTAGGAAAAAGTACTTAACAGTAAAAGATAACCTACAGACAGAAATAATTCAGTAAAGAAAGGAAACAAACAAAGTACTTGAAAACAGGAAATTGTGTGACAGAAACTATCAAAAATAGTGATTGCTAAACCAAGCATGAATTCAACAAAGACTACAAGCTAGGCTTAATATTACAACTTGAGCTAATACAGTGTAAAACAATGAAAGGAGAAAATGAAATTACTAGTGTAATGAAAACAGGAATCATATCAACAATGAATTGGAAGCAGGTAAGCAAAATATTACAGCTGCTAAAACGAAACAATTGTAGTTCATATAGCAGAGAAATTACATGCTGTGCGACAAAGGTCAGAGTAAATAAATAAGATACAGTAGTAAGATAAAAAGAGTATGTGGCTAAACTAAGCAAATTCTAACCCGAAAATCACTACAAAAATACAATGGAAACAACTATATGCTGAGCTTAGGGCTCAAACAAACATAAAATACTGAAACATACCAAAAGCTAGTATAGCTTAGAATCCGCTTTAAAGACACTCTCAGGAAGGCAACAAATCAACTGAACTCACCGAGCAAACTGTTGTAACTTATAGTAAAATACAGGAAAAGGTAAAAATAACTTAAAACCAAATTTGGGCTAGGAGCGATTAATTAAACAGGAATTACCTAAGGGAAATCGGCAATTAAACAGGAATTACATAAGGGAAATCGGCAGTTGAAGGAATAATACGATTAACACATTACTAACACAATTAACACATTACTAACATTACTGACAAATCCGCTAAAATTCCATAAAATAAAATAAACAGAACAAACATGTTTTAAGTAGGAAATAAGCCTAAGTGACTCTGTCACACAAATAAGAGAATAAAAGACCAGCACGGACTCCCCATGTGGCTTTTGTAGTTGTGTCTCATTATTGCCTTCAAATTGTAATTTTTGCCCTCACAAGTGTGTTGTATAAGGACTTTCCCCTTTTTCTGTTCTGAAAGATGATCAGATGATCTATGGAAATTGCTTTCTGCAAGGGCTGATTGTGTATCTAGTAGGTGGATTGGGAGTTTGTGAAAGTCATTTCTTAGTCATGCCATTGATGTGTTAGCCCTTACGCATTTGTTCAATGATGTCATGAACCCTATCAGTTCTTTGAGAGGTTTGAAGTGAATCTGTAGTGGAGTTGCAGTTTGGTGTCTTTAGTTTTTTCTGTGATATTCATGATGATTGTTGTTGTGTCGCTTTTGTAAGGTTGAAAGCAAAGTTATTTTTTAACTCTTTTAGAGCTGTTACCTCAATGGGTTACAAAGTCTTTTCTGGCTTAGATACGGTAATCTCTGCAGGTTGTGTTATGACATTTTCCAAGTAGCTCTTAAGGGCAATAGGTGGCTGAACCAGTGGCATCCAGTTTGATCTGAAATGAATGTAGTTTGTTTTATGTCTGGAAGTTGTATTGGAGGCGCATTCATCTTGTGAGTAATTTTTGCAAGAGTTTGCCTGAATTTACATTCATTTGCCATGGGAGTTGGAATGAATTTTAGACTCTTGATAGCATGCTGACTTGGCTGTGAGAAGGTTGATAGTTTGAGAAATGTTTTAGGAATTTCTCAATTGTCCCCCTTTCTTTCCATGTTTATAACATATAATGTTTGAGCAATATATGAATTTTAGGGGTACTCTTTATTAGGTACTCCATGGAGTCGGGCCCTGTGTTTTGTCATCTCCCCCAATAATATCCCAGGGTGATTAGAAAGAAAAGAAGGAAGAAGGAAAAAAAGCCTGGCAAATATGTAAGATGTTTAAAATTTGTGTTCCATTTTGAAAACAAAATTACTAATTCTGTTATGATAAAACAGTCATGTCCCCTTATTTCCTCGTTGATTCAGTCCCAGAGGCCTTAGTTTTAAGAAAATTTTTTTGAAACTGTGGTGTTGGAAGATTGAGACTCAGTGAGTGAAGACCAATATTAACAAAGAGCAAGACCAGATGATAAGGGGCTACAACATAATGCTGTCCCCCTCCCTCACCTACCACACCCACCCCCACCAAGTGTGAACCAGGCTTGTTTTGACCAAAGGTAAAAATTGTTTAAAACCACCATTGGATTTACATGTTTAGATACTGACTAAAAATGAGAAAACAATTAGATTCCATGTTACCGTGCTTCTGTTCAGTAATAGATCACAGATGATGTCAAAGTGTGATAAGAACAAAAAAAGTGGTACACAAGTTGCAGCTGAGTGTGTCACTGATGTTCTCACGGCATACCACATCCACATTCCCTTTCCTGGCTACAGTATACTGTAAGTATCTTAATTAACAAAATATTACTGATGATTACATTTTAATTTCACTTTTCAGTTTCCATGTGAAAGATGCATGACACTGACTGGAAAGTAAAACTTACTCCTGAGCAATTTGTGGTCTGCCGACAAAAAGGAACAGAACCAGTAAGACAGGCGTTATGTAAAATTAAGGGTGTTTTTATTTAAAAACCTGTTTATATGACCTTGCAAAACTAGATGATTTTTGTTGAAAGTATTTCCATAATTATTTTTGATTTTCTTTAGTACATGCTTGAATTTGGGAATTCTGAAATAACTAAATATTTCCACTTCTCTGAGAATTTTTTTGTTGCATGTGGTCCTCAGTTAGTGTTGGTCTTGCACTAGAATGAATCTTGACACTTAAATAAATGTTACTTACATTTTTTTTTGCAGCCATGGTCTGGTCAGTTTGTTGATTTCAAAGGAAAGGGAATTTACAAGTGTGTTTGTTGTGGCAGTGATCTGTTTAGCCGCCTGGACTATTGTAATGGCCTATTATATGGACTACCGGACTGCTTGTTGAATAAGCTGCAACAAGTACAGAATGCTTGTGCCAGACTTATTCTTAAAGAACAGAAATTCTGTCATATTACGCCCTTAATTTTTAAGTTACACTGGTTACCAATTAGATATAGAATTGAGTTTAAAATATTGTTAATTACTTTTAAGATTCTTAATTTTTTAGCCCCTTCTTATCTATCCTCTCTTATTTCCCTTAGACCCCCCTCCAAATATAATTTAAGAAATTCCAGCGATAAGCTTTTACTTAGCCATCCATCATTTAAATCGAAAGCTACACTGGGGGACCGTTCCTTTACCTGTGCTGCTCCGAAACTATGGAACGAACTACCGCTGGATATTAGGAGCGCAGGAACAGTAAATATTTTTAAAGCTAAACTTAAGACTCACCTTTTTCGTAGTGCATTTTTATAGCTTTTTTAGCCATTCTAAGTTTACTTTTAATTGTTTCTTAAAATTATTGTAAGTCTATTTTAATGGTAATTTTTAATCTTGTAATGCACATTTGAACATTTTATGGAATTTGCGCACTATAAATTTTAATATTATTATTATTATTATTAGGTAAGAACTTCTTTTCTTGTAACAATCATGATTGGTCCCTCACTTCTATAAATCATTTAATTGAATGCAGTTGAATGAATATAAGGAGCAAGATGACCAGTTATCAGTCACCTTTGGATGTATTGTTATGGTTGGTTGATCCTCAATAATTAGCACATTTCAGTCCTTGCTGTTTTTGTAAATTTCCTTTATTGTCTGCTGCACACCACAGCCTTTTTCTGTTATTTGCTTACTGATTGGAGTGTTCAAACTTGTACAATTTCATATTCACCTTCAATTGACCATTAATGTTTAAGGGTGAAGATTGTCATCAATAAACTTTTACTTCTTTCCAAAGCTAGTTTTGTTTGGAAATATAATACCTCTAATACCTTATGCATTGGTGTTTGCGCGCATGCTCACCAGTGGGAATATTTTGTTATGCAATTCCAGCTCATCCACAAAGTTTGATTCTGGCACAGGTTGGCCCTCATTCCATTCTGCAATGGAAGTAAATTCTTGTGTTGCAGCAGCACCTCAGCTCTCAGTAGTTGAAAAGCATGATTACAGCCATGGAATGGTTAGAGTTGAAGTACTTTGTCGAGAGGTGAGTTTTTTCCCAAAATAATTGAAATAGAGCAGTTTATATTTTTACATAAAGAATTACCACCGTGAACCCAGTAACTTGCAGCCTGATTGAGAATTAGTTTATTAGATTCGCCGACAGGCAGGGACACCGCAACAGCTTGTGCCAATTACTGCAGGCCCAGTAAACCCACCCATCCCACCCCAGGGGAGGACATCCATCACGCAGTAATCTCGTGCGTGGGGAATTAATGTCTCCAACCCCTAACCCTGCAGGAGACGGCACCTCCATTTATTCGCCCTTATCCGAGAAGATTAGAATATCCAACTATTTCTTGATGTTATAGAAAGGTAGCATATTCTCCTCATTTTTATTTTAAGACCTTGAGTGTTGGTCCGGCCGGGGCTCGAACCCTCAACCTCCCGCACAACAGTCCAGCGCTCTATCCATTGGGCTAACTGGAAGGCATGTAAACATGATCATGTTGGAAATATGTCCAAAAAGAAATGAAACGATCCACTAAATGGGGAGTGGGCAGTTGAATTGTAGAGCAAATTACAACTTACAATATTGTGTCATTCTTAATTCTTTTCTTAGTGTGATTCTCATCTGGGTCACGTATTTCCAGATGGTCCTCCACCCACTGGGTTGCGATACTGTATCAATAGTGTATCACTACAGTTTCAACCAAGAGACAAGGAAAAGTAACTCAGGTGTTACCTAGCCAGAGGGTAACTTGGGGAACTGAACA